>NW_027650921.1:0-34719 GCF_965287045.1 Carcharhinus amblyrhynchos
TGATGGTGTGTAGACATCCTCTTTGCTTCCATATTTGCTTAGAGTTGAAATACCAAAACTGGCACTCATAGAATCCCCACAGTGCAGAAGGAGGCCATTTGGCCCATCAGGTCTGCACTGACCACAATCCCACCCAGGTCCTACCCCATAACCCCCAACCCCCACCCCCATGCATTTACCCTAGCAAGTCCCCATGACACTAAGGGGCAATTCAGCATGGCCAATCAATGGGGGAGTGCGCCACCCACTCTCTGGTTATGGTCCTGAGCTCCAGACTGATTCTGGGGATGAAAGGGTTGATGTATGAGGAGAGATTAAACAGTTTGAGCTTGTACTCGCTGGAGTTTCGAAGGAGAGGGGATCTGATCGAAGTATAGAAAATACTAAAACGGATTGTTTAAAGTAAACGTGGACCAAATGTTTCCCCTTGAGAGGCCATCTCAAACAAGAGGTCACAGGTATAGGTTGAGAAGCGGTAGATTTAAAACTGAGATGAGGAGGAACTTCTCACAGAGGGGGTGAATTTGTGGAACTCACTGCCCCATAGATGATTTGGAGTTGGGGACCACGTGTAGTGTGTCAAAGTTCGCAGATGATGCTAAGATGGTGGAAGGGCAAAGTGTGCTGAGGACGCTGAAAGTCCGCAAAGGGATATAAATAATCTGAGTGAGTGGGCGAGGGTCTGGCAGATGGAGTACAATGTTGGGAAATGAGAGGTCATCCATTTTAGTAGGAATAATAGCACAGGCCACACCTGGAGTACTGTGTACAGTTTTGGTCTCCTTACTTGAGAGACGATATACTGGCACTGGAGGGGGTGCAGAGGAGATTCACTAGGTTGAGTCTGGAGTTGAGAGGGTTGGCTTTTGAGGAGAGGTTGAGTAGACTGGGACTATACTCATTGGGATTGAGAAGAACGAGGGGAGATCTTATAGAAACATATAAGATTATGAAGGGAATAAATAAGATAGAAGCAGGGAGGTTGTTTTTTCTGGTGGATGAAACTAGAACTAGGGGGCATGGCCTCAAAATAACGGGGACTGATTTAGGACTGAGTTGAGGAGGAACTTCTTCACACAAAGCGTTGTGAATCTGTGGAATTCTCTGCCCAGTGAAGCAGTCGAGGCTACCTCATTGAATGTTTTTAAGTCAAGGATAGATTTTTGAACAGTAAAGGAATTAAGGGTTATGGTGAGCGGGCGGAGAAGTGGAGCTGAGTCCATAAAAAGATCAGCCATGATCTTATTGAATGGCGGGGCAGGCTAGAGGGGCTGAATGGCCGACTCCTGCTCCTAGTTCTTATAGTGCGGTGGATTCTGAATCATTAAATAGGTTCAAGGAGGAGATAGATATATTCTAATAAAAACAGGTTAAAAGGATATGGGGAACAGGTGGGGAGGTGGATTTGAGACCAGCAATGATCTGATTGGATGGCGGAGCAGGCTCAAAGGGCTGAATTTGCTCCTAATTCCTCTGTTCCTGTGTCCACAGCTCCCAGGCACAATCACCGTCCATGTTAAATTCACCAATCCTAACAAGTAACTGGAATACAGGATCCCAGGTCACTGTCTCCCATGGGGAAAATGATACAAAAGTCTGAGGTCACGTACCAACTGACTCAAGAACAGCTTCTTCCCTGCTGCTGTCAGACTTTTGAATGGACCTCTCTCGCATGAAGATTCTCTACACGCTAGATATGACTGTAACACTACATTTTGCACCCTCTCCTTTCCTTCTCTCCTGCGCTCTCTATGAACAGTATGCTCTGTCTGTTTAGCACGCAAGAGACAATATTTTTCACTGTATCCCAGTACGTGACAATAATAAATCAAATCAAATCATTACAGTGAAACTCCTGCCGGTTCTTTCACCTGGTGTTAGAGATCAAAGAACAAAGAAAATTCCAGCACAGGAACAGGCCCTTCGGCCCCTCCAAGCCCTGCACCGACCATGCTGCCCACCTGAACTAAAACCCCCTACCCTTCTGGGGACCATATCCCTCTATTCCCATCCTATTCATGTATCTGTCCAGACTCCCCTGAAAACTCACTATCGTATCTGCTTCCACTCGCAGAGAGTTCACCCTCTGTGTAAAAAAAACTTGCATCTCCTTTAAACCGTGCCCCTCGCACCTTAAACCTGTGCCCCTTAGTAACTGACTCTTCCACCCTGGGAGAAAGCTTTTGACGATGCAGGCATGGGGAGATCGTAGGGCCACTATTGCGAGGCAGAGTGGGGGGATTTATGTTCAGTGGCCAGGCCCATAACTATCCCTTAATCAACACCATCAGACACTGATGATGTGCCTTAACCACAGTGTAGCTTGAGGGATCTTGCTGTGCACAAATCAGCTGCTGCGTTTCCTGCTGCTCTTGGAAAAGGTCCAGAGGTGAGGACGGGCGCTAGGCAAAGGCAGGAGCCCTGTGTCTTTTCACACCCCGGGCCAGGCAGAGATACAGCCTGTCAGAAGTGGATGGATTGCCCCTGAAGCTTCATGCATTATTCCACAGGCTGTTCAATAGTAATCACACAGCCTGGGGGCAGACAGGCCCTGACAACTGAATCATCACGGCCAACGTCAGTACCAGACCGACACCAGGCAGAGAGGAGACTGGGGGGAGGGGCGCCAGGGTGGGGAGACCCGGCCAGGGTGGGGAGACCAGGGGCCAGGGTGGGGTGGGGTGGGGAGACCAGGGGCCAGGGTGGGGAGACCCAGGGCCGGGGCGGGGTGGGGGGAGACCAGGGGCCAGGGTGGGGCAGGGAGGTGCGGGGAGACTGGGGGGGTGGTGGGCAGGGCTCTTAGTTCAGGCACTGCCTCCCGCTCACCCACCCAGCACTGCCGTGTGGGCATTCTGGATAAGTCCCAGCTAACCACACCCCCCCCTCCCCGTCCCAGCTACTCCCCCCTCCGTATCCCAGCTACTCCCCCCTCCGTATCCCAGCAACTCCCCCCTCCGTATCCCAGCAACTCCCCCCTCCGTATCCCAGCAACTCCCCCCTCCGTATCCCAGCAACTCCCCCCTCCGTATCCCAGCAACTCCCCCCTCCGTATCCCAGCAACTCCCCCCTCCGTATCCCAGCAACTCCCCCCTCCGTATCCCAGCAACTCCCCCCTCCGTATCCCAGCAACTCCCCCCTCCGTATCCCAGCAACTCCCCCCTCCGTATCCCAGCAACTCCCCCCTCCGTATCCCAGTAACTCCCCCCTCCGTATCCCAGTAACTCCTCCCTCCTTTTTCTAAACCTTCCCAAACCACTACTGGGGCCTCAGCTGGAGTGTTCAGTTCCGGGCTCCACACTTTCAGAAAGACGTCAAGACCCCCGCAAGGCTCCGGAGGAGTTTATGGGAATGGCACCGGGAGTGAGGAAGCTCACTTCATGTGGAAAGGCAGGGATTGATTAGATTTGATTTATTATTGTCACATGTATTAGCATACAGTGAAAAGTATTGTTTCTCGCACACTGTACAGACAAAGCATACCATTCATAGAGAAGGAAAGGAGAGAGTGCAGAATGTAGTGTTACAGTCATAGCTAGGGTGCAGAGAAAGATCAACTTAATGCGAGGTAGGTCCATTCAAAAGTCTGACAGCAGCAGGGAAGAAACTGTTCCTGAGTCGGTTGGTACGTGACCGCAGACTTGTGTATCTTTTTCCTGAAGGAAGAAGGTGGAAGAGAGAATGTCCGGGGTGAGTGTGGTCCTTAATTATGCTGGCTGCTTTCCCGAGGCAGCGGGAAGTGTAGACGGAGTCAATGGTTGGGAGGCTGGTTTGTCTGATGGATTGGGCTCCGTTCACAACCGTATATAGTTCCTTGCGGTCTCCTTGGTGCAGAGAAGATTAAGGAGAGATTTAAGAGAGGTGAGATGTTCAGCCACAGCAAATCAGAATCACAGAATCTCTCAGTGCAGAAGAGGCCCTTCGGCCCATCGAGTCTGCACTGACCCATGAAAGGCCCTGACCTGCCCACCTAATCCCACTTGCCAGCAATTGGCCCAGAGCCCTGAATGTTATGGTGTGCCAAGTGCTCATTCAGGTACTTTTGTAAAGGATGTGAGGCATCCCGCCTCCACCACCCTCCCAGGCAGCGCGTTCCAGACCCTCACCACCCTCTGGGTAAAAATGATTTTCCCCCCTAGACCCCCTTTTAACTTGTGTCTCCTTGTAACTGACCCTTCATCTAAGGGGAACAGCTGCTCCCTATCCACTCTGCCCCTCATAATCTTGTACACCTCGATCAGGTCACCCCCTCAGCCTTCTCTGCTCCAGAGAAAACAACCCCAGCTTATCCAACCTCTCTTCATAACTGAAACGTTCCATCCCAGGCAGCATCCTGGTGGATCTCCTCTGCATCCCCTCCAGGGCAATCACATCCTTCTCGGAACGTGGTGACCACAACTTCACACAATACTCCAGCTGTGGCCTCATCAAAGTTCTATACAACTCCATCCTGACCTCTCTGCTTTTCTAATCGATATCCCGACTGATGAAGGCAAATAAAGGGAAACATTCCCCAATGGTAGGAGGAATTGCCTAAGGCAACTGGGAAAAGTGGCAGGGGAACATGAGGAGAAGTGTTATACTCTGCAAGGCACTGCCTGAAAGGGCGATGGAAGCAGATTCAACAAGAACTTTCCAAAGGGAAATTGGAGAAATAATTGAAGAGGAAAATCTGTTGCCGGGCTGTGGTGAGGGTGGGGGGGGAAACAGGGGAGTGGACAACCAACTGGTAGCTCTTTCAGTGAGCTAGGGTCGCTGGCACTGTGAGGCAGCAGTGCTAGCGGGGCAGCAGGGTGGCACAGTGGTTAGTGCCAGGGACCTGGGTTTGACTCCCGGCTTGGCTCACTGTCTATGTGGAGTTTGCACGTTCTCCCCGTGTCTGCGTGGGTTTCCCCTGGGCACTCCGGTTTCCTCCCACGTGCTGGTTAGGGTGCATTGGCCGTGCTAAATTCTCCCTCAGTGTAACCCGAACAGGCGCTGGAGTGTGGCGACTAGGGGATTTTCACAGTAACTTCATTGCAGGGTTAACAAACCAACTTGTGACTAATAATAAAATTTTTAAAAGGTGGGATTAGAAAGGGTGCCTGGTGGGCTCACAGGCTGGTATAGAGGAGATGGGCCAAATAGCCTCCTTCTGTGCTGTAACATTTCTATGATTCTAAATCGGGGCCTCAAACTTTATTTTATTGTCTTTGTTGCAAACTTAACACAAATTAAAGTCAGTTTTAGCACCGGCACTAACTAACCACGTTAACACAGGCCAGCAATTAATCCTGGGACACACATCTCTACGCCGTCCCGTTACGCTCCGTCAGTGTAGATGCGACACTTATTTCTCTCTGAACTTAACAGAAAACAAACCCCCCTCACAAACAGCAATTAAGTGTAATCTTTGCGCTGTTAGCGATATCTGTAACACCCTGGGGAATATTAATCTCTCTAAAGAGCAAACTGAGGGCATAATAGTGAAGGAATGAATGCTAGGTAATTACCCTTTGAAGAATGACATAGCAAGAAGATTATGCTCGATATTAACTGTGATAGGACGGGGGAACCAGGAGTTCCAGCGAAGCACGCTGTCACTCTCCTTCCCGCAGTGGCGAATGTGTCCTCTTCTCAATAAACATGCTTTCACTTTACGCTGCACTGCTGCCATTTCCAATCTGGCTCACTCGCAACAGAAGGTTGAATAGAGGCATCTACGAGCACTCATGTAACCCTCTAAGCAACACGGTGGCAAATTGTCAGCTCCTATACACAGGGCTGTAACGGTGATGTGCCTCCTGCCGGGGAAACGCCAACTGATTCCTCAGGAACGGTGGGGAACAGGAAAACAATTGCCAATATTCCGTAGAGTGTGTGGCTCCGTTAACTCACGCACTGGCTGCACCAAATACTAATGTTTTTATACACCAGCCCCGACTCACCAGTCGCTGAAAGGGTGCAGAACGATGGGTGACTGGGAGCGATGGGTGAGTAGTAATCCAGAGGTCTAGACCCATCTTCGGGCGGGATACAGGTTCAAATCCCACCAAGTTGATGGAAATTAAATCCTATTAATAAAATCTGGAATATAAAGCTAGCCTCAGTAATGATGACCATGAAACCATCATCAATTATTGAACAAAGAAAATTACAGCACAGGAACAGGCCCTTCGGCCCCTCCAAACCCTGCACCGACCATGCTGCCCGACTGAACTAAAACCCCCTACCCTCTGGGGACCATATCCCTCCATTCCCATCCTATTCATGTATTTGTCCAGATGCCCCTGAAAAGTTACTATTGTATCTGCCTCCACTACCTCCCCCGGCAGCGAGTTCCAGGCACCCACCACCCTCTGTGTAAAAAAAACTTGCCTCGTACATCTCCTTTAAACCTTGCCCCTCGCACCTTGAACCTGTGCCCCCTAGTAATTGACTCTTCCAGCCTGGGATAAAGTTTCTGACTATCCACTCTGTCCATGCCCCTCATAATCTTGCAGACTTCTATCAGATCAACCTCCGTTGTTCCAGTGAGAACAAACCAAGTTTCTCCAACCTCTCCTCGTACCGAATGCCCTCCATACCAGGCAACATCCTGGTAAATCTTTTCTGTTCTCTCTCCAAAGTATCCACATTGTTAAAAACCCATCTGGGTCACTAACGTCCTTTAGGGAAGGAAATCTGTTGTCCTTACTCGGTCTGGCCTACATGTGACTCCAGAGCTACAGCAATGTGGGTGACTCTCAACTGCCCCCCTGAAAAGGCCTCACAAACCGTTCAGTTCACGGGGCAATTAGGGATGGGCAATAAATGCTGGCTTTGCAAGCAACGCCCAAACACCAGGAATGAAAAAGGTAAGAAATATCATTCATTTGCTCCCAACCTCAACCCCTTCACTGACTAATAGTCACTGAGCATCTTAATGGTTACACAGATACACTCTTTGGGTAAGCGTTCTCCAAGACAGCCTTCAAGACACACGACAACGCAGAATCGCCAAACAGAGACTGATAGCCAAGTTCCGCATGTGTGAGGACAGCCTCAACCAGGACCTTGGGTTCATGTCACACTATCTATAACCCCACCATCTGGCCTGGGCTTGCAAAATCCTACTAACTATCCTGGTTTGAGACAATTTACACCTCTTTAACCTGTGATTATCCCTCTCTCCACTCACATTGTTTGTACCTGTAAAGACTTGATTACCTGTAAAGATTCACAATCTTGCAATTGAGTCTGTGTCTATATATGTCCGATTTGTGAACCCAACTCTCTACTCACCTGATGATGGAGCAGGACTCCAAAAAAAAACCTGTTGGACTTTAACCTGGTTTTGTGAGACTTCTTACTGTGCCCACCCCAGTCCAACGCCGACATCTCTGCATCATCGATACGAGGCTAGGAATACTGTGGTGAGTAACTCACCTCCTGACTCCCCAGAGCCTGTCCATCATCTACAAGGCACAAGTCAGGAGTGTGATGGAATACTCCCCACTTGCCTGGATGGGTGCAGCTCCAACAACACTCAAGAAGCTCAACACCAACCAGGACAAAGCAGCCCCGCTTGATTGGCACCACATCTACAAGCATTCAATCCCTCTGCCGCCAAAGCTCAGTAGCAGCAGTGTGTACCATCTACAAGATGCACTGCAATTCACCGAAGATCCTTAGACAGCACCTTCCAAACCCACCACCACTTCCATCCAGAAGGACAAGGGCAGCAGCTACATGGGAACACCACCCCCTGCAAGTTCCCCTCCAAGCCACTCACCATCCTGACTTGGAAATATACCCTTCGCAGTCGTAAAATCCTGGGATTCCCTCCCTAACAGCACCGTGGGTCAACCCACAGCACGTGGACTGCAGCGGGTTCAAGGAGGCAGCTCACCCCCACCTTCTCAAAGGGGCAACTAGCGATGGGCAATAAATGCTGGCCCAGCCAGCGAGGCCCAGGTCCCACGAATGAATTAAAAAAACGTGAGTGTAATTCAAGTTAGTGATTCTCCGAATTCAGCCTGACAGGGAAGGGGTTAACAGAAAGAGTCACAAGCTAACACTTACTTCAGCGAGAGCGAGTAATCATTCTTGGCAGTCTCGCTGTTTCGGACCAGGTAACTTGCTTCCTTACACAAGCGCAAGAGATTCTCGGCGTCTGTCCGGCTGATTGCCCCGTGATACCAGCTGCAGGGTAAAGAAAAGACAACTCAGCGCTGCTTTTGTCTCACTCACAACCCAGCCCGCCCTCACTGACAGCACGCTGCAAAGCTGGCGTGCTAAACGTGAACATATGTTCCAGCTCACCGTCCCACTGCACAACCATCTGTACCCTGCTCGAGAGGCAGGCAGGCCCAGCGCGAGCATTCCCCACACCCTCTCGGGCAGAACAAGCAGCGTTTAGTAAAACACGCACACCCGCTCACCCTGCCCAAATCACACCACGCGCTGGAAATACCGCTCACTCTGACAGTCACCTTTCTCTGCCACCCCTGTCCCCCCCCGCCACTGCGCACCCCATCTCAATTAATAATAGCACTGTGACCCAACACCCCCCAACACCATTCCAGTCCTTTGTAACAGAATGGTTGCAACACAGGAGGCCATTCGGCCCCTCCACGTCGGTGCCAGCTCACTGCAAGAGGAACAGAGCTAATCCTCCTCCCCTGCCCTTTTCACCGCACGGACCCCTGCCTCGACCAGCGACTGCTCCTCAGACATCCGGATCAATATCTCAAGTCAACGTCAGTGACAGAGCAGATTGTCCGGTGAAATGTCACGTCACTGCTTGTGGGATCTTGCTGTGCAAATTCCCACTTTGTGGCGATGGCTGCACTTCAGAGGAAGTGTTCCGCTGGCTGTGAAAGGACCAGGCGATACCTTGAGGTCAAGAAATCTCTTGTAGAAATACAGTTTGAGTCTCTACTGATAGCACACGTAGCTACGCACATACTAAAAACATGCAAACATACTAAAACACACAAACAAATACACATGCTAAAAACACAAACACACATACCAAAACACAAATTACACATACTAAAATCATGCAAACATGCTAAAAACACAAAAATACTAAAACATGCAAACACACTAAAACATGCAAACACGCCAAAAACATACAAACAATACATTAAAACATGCAAACACACAAACAAATACACACAAGTACTAAAACATGCAAACATGATAAAAACATGCAAACACATTCATACTAATTTGCAAATACACAGTTATTGAAACACGCAAGCATACTAGGTCAAAAACATGCAAATATACAGACATAACATGCAAAAACACAAACATACAAAGCACACAAATATATTAACGGGCAAATACATGAAAAACGCACAAACATACTAAACACACACACACATACATACACTCTCACAATATCAAAGGTTAAGTCAGACTGCACCCTCACAGTGTGAGTGGTGCTGAAGTGTGTGAACAAAGCCCAGAGATTGTAAATGATGTAAGCTCACGTTTGTCTGCCGAGGGACAGACTGGGCTCCACTCTCTCACCGAGCGCTCCACTCAACTCCAGGCTTTGATGTTTCAGAGATTTGATGTTGGGTCCTGACAGCCTGTTCTGGTTCCGGACTTTCTCCTCCTTGGGTGGGGAGACGCGATTCTTCTCAAAATCGTCAAACTGAACTGAGAGGAGGAAATAAAAAGAGTTTAATGGAAGCAGGGAGAGGGAGAGACAGCAGATAAACTGAGGAGCAGAATTCCAAAATCTGTCCTTCATTGGCTATTTTCCCCAGTGTCTTTACCCCACAAGGAGCTGAATGGCCGCTGATATCTCACTCCAGTGACAACTCGACATTACCGCTAGCTGTTAAACTATGGGAGGCTTCACAATAATCTTGTCCTCATCTAATAGTCTCTCCCTCTCACACACACACGTATCACACATACAGAAACACAAGCATGCACATATATACAGGGTAGCACAGAGGGTTAGCACTGCTGTCTCACAGCACCAGGGACCTGGGTTCGATTCCCAGCTTGGGTCACTGTCTGTGTGGAGTCTGCACGGGTTTCTTCTGGGCGCTCCAGTTTCCTCCCACAGTCTGAAAGACCATGCTGGTTAGGGTGCATTGGCCATGCTAAATTCTCCCTCAGTGTACCTGAACAGACACCGGAATGTGGCAAATGGGGGATTTTCACAATAACTTCATTGCAGTGTTAATATAAGCATACTCATGACGCCAATAAATAAAACTTAAAAACATACGCGTGCGCCCACACACACACACGCATATGCGCACAGACAGATGCGCACGCAAGCACACAGGTATGCGCACACATATACACAAACACACGGTCAATGTATGTGTGTGGCACGGTAGCACAGTGGGTTAACATTGCTGCTTCACAGACCCAGGGACCTGGGTTCGATTCCCGGCTCGGGTCACTGTCTGTGTGGAGTTTGCACATTCTCCTCGTGTCTGCGTGGGTTTCCTCCGGGTGCTCCGGTTTCCTCCCACAGTCCGAAGATGTGCGGGTTTGGTGGATTGGCCGTGCTAAAATTGCCCCTGAGATGCATAGGTTAGAGGGATTAGTGGGTAAAATATAGAGAGATACAGGGGTAGGACCTCGGTGGGATTGTGTTCGGTGCAGACTCGATGGGCTGAATGGCCTCTTTCTGTACTGTAGTGATTCTATGACACACACAGAAACACAAGCGTGCACACATGTACACAAATACATGCACGAATATTTGCATACACAAACACACAGATAGAAACACACGCACAGGCAGACAGGTATCTTTTCACATGTTGATCAGGAGTTACCATTTCCCTTCTCCAGCCCAGATAACCTCACCCAGCGCAGGTCAAAGGACAGCTCTGGGAGGGTTCTGGCCCGTGTGACTCAGTTCTGTCCGTATTTGTCAACGTTGGTGTAGATGGGGTCAGGCACACCAGGGATTCAAACCAACCGTTCAACAATAACAACCTGCGTTTATATAGCACCTTAATGCTCCAAGGCGTTCCACAAGAGTGTAATCAGACACCAGGTAACACTGAGCCACATTAGGAGACAGTAGGGTCAGATCACCAAAGCTTTGGTCACAGAGGTCGGTTGGAAGTAGGGTCTTAGAGGAGGGAAGTGAGGCGGAGAAAGTTAGGGAGGAAATTCCGGAGCCTGGGGGCCCAGGACGCCTCCAGGGAGGGAGTGAAGGAAATCCGCAGGGTGTGGAGATCTCTGAGGGTGGTGGGGTTGGAGAAGATTACCCACGTGGGAGAGGTGAGGTCATCGAGGGATTTGAACACGAGGATGAGAACGTGAAACAATGCCAAAGAACGAACCATCATTCGCAAATTATAAACTGGCTGACATCAGACAGACGGCTGATTACTGGAACCACAGTTGTGTCATGGGTTTCTTTATTCATCCCTGGGGCATGGGTGTCACTGCCTGGGCCAGCATTTATTGCCCATCCCTAATTGCCCTCGAACTGAGTGTCTCACTCTGAAATTCAGAGGGTAGTTGAGAGTCAACCACATTGCTGTGGGTCTGGAGTCACATGTAGGCCAGACCGGGTAAGGACGGCAGATTTCCTTCCCTAAATGGACATTAGTGAATCAGATGGGTTTTTATGATAATTGGTGATAGTTTCAATAAACAGGCTAAGTTGTCCCTGAGGGCCCAGGGAAGCGTAGGTTAGAGGGATTAGCAGTGCGAGCGTGTGGGGTCACGGGGATAGGGCCTGGGTGGGATTGTTCTCAGTGCAGTCTCGATGGGCCGAATGGACTCCTTCTGCACTGTAGGGATTCAATGATTCTAGGACAGGGTGCAGAATGTAGTGTTACAGTCATAGCTAGGCTGTAGAGAAAGATCAACTTAATGCGAGGCAGGTCCATTCAAAAGTCTGACAGCAGCAGGGAAGAAGCTGTTCTTGCGTCGGTTTGTACGTGACCTCAGACTTTTGAATCTTTTTCCCGACAGAAGAAGGGGGAAGAGAGAATGTCCGGGGTGCGTGCCACAGAGGAAGTGAGAGATGGGGGAGGGCAGAGATCTCGGAGGGTTAGACAGATAGAGGGAACTCCCCGTGGAGGTGGTGACTCCAGCCCTGAGGATATTATTTGCTGGTTTTGACGGCGTGAGTTGGAATTTCAAACTCCTTTTATCGAGGGTCTCACAACTGGGCAGAACCTGAACACCGTGGGTGGGTGTGTGTGGGTGTGGGGGGAGCGGGGGAGTTGCCACAGCTGCCGGAATGCAAAATATGCTGCATTCAAAATAGATTAACTTCAACATGTCAGAACAGTGGGACACGCAATAGAAGCATGTCGGCAAACATGTCAATTCATTGAATCAACGTCCCTCAATCAGATAGCGACCTCTAACCAGATCGGATCCGCTGTCAGAGGAGGAGATGTATATCTGCGAGAAACTGGCTCCCTTCCTGACATCCCCAGCTCTGCATTCCCAGGATTCTGCCTGTGGTAATCCAATGATTCTTGCCAGAGTTGGTTCAGTCTGTGGGACTCCCCTGTGAGACTCCCCTGTGACCCCCCATCTGTCCCTGTGACCCCCCACCTGTCCCTGTGACCCCCCCCACCTACCCCTATGACCCCCCACCTGTCCCTGTGACCTCCCCTTGTGACCCCCCCCACCTGTCCCTGTGACCCCCCCCCACCTGTCCCTGTGACCCCCCCACCTGTCCCTGTGACCACCCCCCACCTGTCCCGGGTTCGATTCCCGGCTCGGGTCACTGCCTGGAGTTCGCACATTCTCCCCATGTCTGTGTGGGTTTCCTCCAGGCCCTCCAGTCTCCTCCCACAGTCGGAAAGACGTGCGGGTTAGGTGGATTGGCCGTGCTAAACTCTCCCTTAGCATCAGGGGGATTAGCTATGGGGATAGACCTGGGTAGGATTGCGGTCAGTGCTGACTCGCTGGGCCGAATGGCCTTCTCCTGCACTGCAGGGACTCTGTGAGGCTGGAATATAAGAGTCGGAATAACGGGACAGCAATTTCACACTGAGGATGAGGAGAAACTTTCTTCTCTCAAAGTCTTTGGAACTCCTTGCCACAGAGTGTCCTGGGCACAGAGTCACACGCACATTTACGGCTGAGATAGATTTTTGATGAGTCGGGGAAAGGGCAGGAAAATGTCGGATCAGCTTATTGAATGGCTGAACAGGCTCGAGGGGCTGAATGGCCACATTCTGTTCCTATCTCGAATGACATTCTGCTCTCAGATCCCACCACCTGCTGCTTGTGAATGATGTGGAGATGCCGGCGTTGGACTGGGGTAAACACAGTAAGAAGTCTCACAAACACCAGGTTAAAGTCCAGCAGGATTATTTGTAGCAAACGCCACTAGCTTTCGGAACTGGGCTGTTCCTTCATCGGGTGGGTGGGAGTCCTGATCACAAACAGGGCGTATAAAGACACAAACTCAATTTACATGAATAATGATTGGAATGTGAGTCTTTACAGCTAATCAAGTCTTAAAGGTATAGACAATGTGAGTGGACAGAGCATTAAGCACAGGTTAATGAGATGTGTATTGTTTCCAGACAGGACAGTTAGTGAGATTTTACAAACCCGGGTAGTCATAGGGGTTACAGATAGTGCGACATGAACCCAAGATCCCGGTTGAGGCCGTCCTCAGGTAACTTTCATTGTTCATGTAAATTGAGTTTGTGTCTTTGTGCCCTGTTTGTGATCAGAACTCCCACCCACCTGACAAAGGAACAGCCAGTTCCAAAAGCTAGTGGCATTTGTTACAAATAAACCTGTTGGACTTAAACCTGGTGTTATGAATGGTAGGAAGGACTATTACTTACATGGCGAAAAACTGCAGCAGGCGATGGTGCAGAGGGACCTCAGGGTCCTTGTGCATGAGTCGCAAAAACCCAGCTTGCAGGTGCAGCAGGTGGTCAGGAAGGCGAATGGGATGCTGGCCTTCATAGCGAGGGGGATTGAATATAAAAGTAGGGAGGTCTTGCTGCAGCTGTATAGGGCATTGGTGAGGCCGCAGCTGGAGTACTGTGTGCAGTTTTGGGCGCCACACCTGCGCAAAGATATTTTGGCCTTGGAGGGAGTGCAGAGGAGGTTTACTAGGCTGATACCGGAGTTGAGGGGGTTGAGCTATGAGGAGAGGCTGAATAAACTAGGCTTGTACTCGTTAGAGTTTAGAAGAATGAGGGGAGATCTCATTGAGACGTATAAGATGATGAATGGGATGGATAGGATAGAGGTGGAGAGACTCTTCCCGCTCAAAAAAGACAGTAGGACTAGGGGGCACAGCCTCAAGATAAAGGGGAGGCGGTTTAGAACGGAGTTGAGGAGGAACTTCTTCACTCAAAGGGTGGTGAATCTCTGGAATTCTCTGCCCATTGAGGTGGTGGAGGCTGCCTCGCTAAATATTTTTAAGACGCGGGTTGATGGGTTCTTGATAAGAGAGGGGATTAAGGGTTATGGGGAGAGGGCGGGAATGTGGAACTGAGCCACGACAGATCAGCCATGATCTTATTGAATGGCGGGGCAGGCTCGAAGGGCTGGATGGCCTACTCCTGCTCCTATTTCTTATGTTCTTATGAGACTTCTGACTTGTGAAGGAACCAAACTGTGTAGGCTGGTTTTGGGTGGGTGTATCTCCCTGCCCCCTGCCCGGGGTGGGGGAGGGGGTGCAGCTTCCCACGTTCCACTGTCCAGGATTCCTCATCCCCATCGCTCTGAGGATCCAGCGCAAAGGCCAGAGCCCAGGCTCTCGGGAGCAAAGTTTGGGGTTGATTGGACACGAGTGCTGCTGGAAGTCTGGAGCTTGCAATTGGTGCAGGGTCGACTGGTGATTCTGAATTTGAGATTGACAGGTTTGAGTTAGTCAGAGTCGGGCGGGGGGATTACAGCGGCTGTACGGAATTAACTCAGATCAGTGACTGTCACTACAGCTTCGCTGATGTTCTGCTCCTGTTCCTATTGCAAACCTCCTGTAAAACTTCTCTCAATATCACATTCTCTGGCTTATAATGTCCTGCCCGTGGTTACAGTGACGCACCAGGCTGCCCTCACAGCCAGTCTCCCCACCCAGAGGTGACAATGTCATCCCTGACCCAGGGGAATCCAGGCTATCTGCTGGCATGTGCGCTCATACATGTACAGTACGCGTGAGAGTGTAGAGAGGCTGCAACACAAAGCGCAGTTATGAGTATGCAGTGTATGTGTACACGCGCATGCAGTGTGTGTACATGCAGTGAGTGTGTGCACATGTGTGTGCAGGGATTGTGTACATGTTTGCATGTGTGAGTGTGCAACGTGAGCATATGCAGAGTGAGAATGTGCTTTTTTTATTCATTTGTGGGACACGGGCACTGCTGACCGGGCCAGCATTTATTGCCCATCCCTAGTTGCCCCTTGAGCTGGTGGTGGTGAGCTGCCTTCCTGAATCGCCACACAGTCCATGTTCTGTGGGTTGACCCACTGTGCTATTAAGGAGGGAATTCCAGGATTTTAACCCAGCAACTGCGAAGGAACAGCCGATATATTTCCAAGTCTGGATGGTGAGTGGCTTGGAGGGGAACTTGCAGGTGGTGGTGTTCCCCGTGTATCTGCTGCCCTTGTCCTTCTAGATGGAAGTGGTGGTGGGTTTGGAAGGTGCTGTCTAAGGATCATTGGTGAGTTGCTGCAGTGCATCTTGTAGACGGTACACACTGCTGCTACTGAGCGCCAGTGGTGGAGGGAATGGATGTTTGTAGATGTGATGCCAATCAAGAGGGCTGCTTCGTCCTGGATGGTGTTGAACTTCCTGAGTGTTGTTAGAGCTGCACCCATCCAGGCAAGTGGAGAGTGTTCCATCACACTCCTGACTTGTGTCCTTGTAGATGGTGGACAGGCTTTGGGGAGTCAGGAGGTGAGTTACTCACCGCAGTATTCCCAGCCTCTGACCTGCTCTTGTTTATGTGGCGAGTCCACAATGGGACTGTGGTCAATGGTAACCTCAAGGATGTTAACAGTGGGGGATTCAGTGATGGTTACACCATTGAATGTCAAAGGGCGGTGTTTAGGATGTCTCTTATTGGAGATGGTCATTGTCTGGCATTTGCGTGGCAATGAATGTTACTTGTCAGCCCAAGTCTGGATATTGACCAGGTCTTGTTTCATTTGGACACGGACTGCTTCAGTATCTGAGTGGTGAATGGTGCTGAACATTGGTCAGTCATCGGTGAACATCCCCACGTCTGACCTTATGGTGGAGGGAAGGTCATTGATGAAAATGGTTGGGCCTCGGATGCCACCCTGAGGGACATGTGTGAATGTGTGTAGTTTGCATGCGCACATGTGCATTAACTGTGCAGCAAGACAGTTTGTGTGTGCACAAGAGTGTAGAAAATGTGTGCATGCACATGTGTAGCGTGTGTGTGTGCGCGCGGTGTGCAGTGTGTGCGTAGTGTGCAGTGTGTATTTCGGACAGGATAAAAGAGGTTCCTTTCCACAGACACTCTGTTATTGAGCTCTGTCAGTTAATGAGTTTCTTTCACAGTTCAGATAAAGGACTGAGACAATTTATTTGAGTTGAATCAGTCAGAGAGATATTGAAGGAGTGCTGCACGGTGCCTTATCATTAACCCCCAGGTCAGCATTCCCCACAAACCGAGTTACAGACAGAATACTGAGACCTATGGCAAGTCTACCCATCGCTGCATCTGTGCTGGATTAGAATGGCGATTTTCAAATCCCTTCCCTTTGCTTTTCCCAGATGTGGCCAGAACTGAACCCCAATTCTATTCAGCGCATTTTTCATGAAAGTTCCCCTCTACTCCCACCCAGGTCAGCAATGTGAGATAAGGAACTCTGCTACATCACACTCCCATCAAACACTCCCAGGACAGGTACAGCACGGGGTTAGATACAGAGTAAAGCTCCCTCTACACTGTCCCCATCAAACACTCCCAGGACAGGTACAGCACGGGGTTAGATACAGAGTAAAGCTCCCTCTACACTGTCCTCCCATCAAACACTCCCAGGACAGGTACAGCACAGGGTTAGATACAGAGTAAAGCTCCCTCTACACTGTCCTCCCATCAAACACTCCCAGGACAGGTACAGCACAGGGTTAGATACAGAGTAAAGCTCCCTCTACACTGTCCTCCCATCAAACACTCCCAGGACAGGTACAGCACAGGGTTAGATACAGAGTAAAGCTCCCTCTACACTGTCCCCCATCAAACACTCCCAGGACAGGTACAGCACGGGGTTAGATACAGAGTAAAGCTCCCTCTACACTGTCCCCCCATCAAACACTCCCAGGACAGGTACAGCACGGGGTTAGATACAGAGTAAAGCTCCCTCTACACTGTCCCCCCCCATCAAACACTCCCAGGACAGGTACAGCACGGGGTTAGATACAGAGTAAAGCTCCCTCTACACTGTCCCCCCATCAAACACCCAGGATATCAAGCTGACTTTATTGGGAGCTTGTTGTGTACAAACGGACTGTGAATCATAGAAATCATACATCCCTACAGTGCAGAAAGAGGCCATTCAGCCCATCAAGTCTGCACCGACCACAATCCCACCCAGGCCCTACCTCCACATCCCTACACATTTACCCGCTAATCCCTCTAACCTATGCATCCCTGGACACTAAGGGGCAATTTTTAGCATGGCCAATCAACCTAACCCACACATCTTTGGACTGTGGGAGGAAACCCACGCAGACACAAGGAGAACATACAAACTCCACACAGACAGTGACCCAAGCTGGGAATCAAACCCAGGTCCCTGGAGCTGTGAGGCAGCAGTGCTAACCCACTGTACTCCCGTGCCATGTTACTGTGCTTTGGAATGTTCTGAAGTTGTGAAAGGTGCTATATAAATGCAAGTCTTTCTTTGCTATCTTCAGAGTCTGAGTGACCTCTTACAACAAGGCCTTGTTTGTTTAATTAAATTATACTCTTCAGCTGGGACTTCTTATCTGGTTTTTTCCCCCTCGCCAATCTTTCCAACATAGCATGTTTACACATTCTGCTATTTTTGCCAATAAATTGTGAGGTAGCCACAATAAAACAGAGGGGGGGTGGATCCCGCGGACCTGTTTACAGGCTGTGAAATCTCTAAATTTAGTTGGTGACTGGAGAAGTGTGGGGTTCTGGAGAACAGAGTGATCTCATCCATCTGTGTGCTTCAATGATATCATAATCTGTAAGTGGTGTTTCGAATGGTCCCTGAATCCCACTCACTGAATGGGAACAGACCCTGATTTGAACCTGTGTATCTCTCTCTGCCCTCACTGTATTCTCCAGCCCACTCCCCACCCCCCTCGTCTCCTTCCCTCACTCCCACTCCACCAGGATTGTGGGTGGGTGGAACTCACGGGTTTGCAATACTCTGCACTAACTGCCTCAAAATAGCCAGTGTGTGAGAGAGTCGCAACAGGCAGAACCAGTCTGGGAAACTGGTAAGAGTGAGGCACACAGTGACACTCACACACGCACACACTGACACACACTGACACTCACACACACACACACACTGACACTCACACACACACACACACACACTGACACTCACACACACACACACACACTGACACTCACACACACACACACACTGACACTCACACACACACACACACTGACACTCACACACACGCACTGACACTCACACACACGCACGCACTGACACACACACGCACTGACACTCACACACACACACGCACTGACACTCACACACACACACGCACTGACACTCACACACACACACTGACACTCACACACACACACACACTGACACTCACACACGCACACACTGACACACACACACGCACACACTGACACTCACACACGCACACACTGACACACTCAGACACTCACACACACACACACACACTGACACTCACACACACACACACTCACACACGCACACACTGACACACACACACACGCACTGACACTCACACACGCACACACTGACACACACACACGCACACACTGACACACACACGCACACACTGACACACTCAGACACTCACACACACACACACTGACACACACACACACACACACACACACACTCACACACACACACACGCACAGACACACACGCACAGACACACACGCACAGACACACACGCACAGACACACACGCACAGACACACACACGCACAGACACACACGCACAGACACACTGACACACTCAGACACACACGCACGCACACACTGACACTCACACACGCACACACTGACACACTCAGACACTCACACACACACACACACACTCACACACGCACACACTGACGCACAGACACACACACGCACAGACACACACACGCACAGACACACACACGCACAGACACACACACGCACAGACACACACACGCACAGACACACACACGCACAGACACACACGCACAGACACACACGCACAGACACACACGCACAGACACACACGCACAGACACACTGACACACTCAGACACACACGCACGCACTGACACACACGCACGCACACACTGACACTCACACACACACACACTGACACTCACACACACACACACGCACACACTCACACACGCACACACTGACACACACACACACACACGCACAGACACACACACGCACAGACACACACACGCACAGACACACACACGCACAGACACACACACGCACAGACACACACACGCACAGACACACACGCACAGACACACACGCACAGACACACACACGCACAGACACACACACGCACAGACACACACACGCACAGACACACACGCACAGACACACACACGCACAGACACACACACGCACAGACACACACGCACAGACACACGCACGCACTGACACACACGCACGCACTGACACACACGCACTGACACACACACTGACACACACACACACTGACACACACACACACTGACACACACTGACACACACACACGCACACACTGACACACACACACGCACACACTGACACACACACACGCACACACTGACACGCACACACGCACACACTGACACACACACACACTGACACTCACACACACACATGCACTGACACTCACACACACGCACTGACACACACACACACACTGACACTCACACACATGCACTGACACTCACACACACGCACTGACACTCACACACACGCACTGACACTCACACACACGCACGCACTGACACTCACACACACGCACGCACTGACACTCACACACACGCACTGACACTCACACACACGCACTGACACACACACACACGCACTGACACTCACACACACACACGCACTGACGCACACACACTGACACAGAGACAACTGCATACACAGATGCACGTCCACATGCGTATGGGCGCACACACAGGCACACCAACACACACAGACATGTGTACAGAGACACATACATATGTATATGGGCACACACTAACATACACATACATTAATATATGCATGCTGATGCACACGTATATATGTCTGCTTGCCTGTGTGTGCGTGCATGAGTGGATGTCTGTTTGCATGTGTGTGTGCAGGTGTCTGTGTGTGGATCAGTGTGTGTGTATGGGTGCATGCTTTTTTTGTGTGTGTCTTACGTGCGTGCATGCGTGTGTGTGCACCTTTTTACAAGTGTGCATTTGTGTGTGTGTGTGTCTGTGTACGTGTGTGTGGTGGGTCAGGGTGGAGGGGGATAGGTGCGTCGACTGAGGGCGCAGTGGAACTCCCTTCCTGCGGTCGAATAGTCTCAGCTCCCAGATAAAGAACGGGAGCAATCCTGGAGCTTCCCTTAAAGGACCCTCACCCACCCCAATCAAAGCCCTTTCCCCTCGGAGGGGGGTGGAGGGGCACAGAGTGGGGCAACAGGCAGCAACCCGAGTTAATGAGTCATTGCTTCCGCTGTTTCAGTGACAGGTTCGGCACAGCAAGATCCAAAACATGCAGCTTCCAGTGGAAAGAATAGGGAAAAAAAAGTGCAGAAAGGTTTTAGTTTAAAAAATAAATTATTTATTCTGTACAAACAAATGCACGTGTCACATGATTACAGCAGGTCCATTAAAGAAAGAAAGAGTTATTACACCGAGGTTCTTCTGAGCTAGAGGAGGATAGAACGTGCCCAGAAACATCAGACTGTTAACAAAGCAGAGGGTGGGGATGGGGGGGTAATTAACCAGGTTAGTGCACACACACTCACGCTCATTAACTAGTATAACCAGTGAGGGTTAAGCCTGCTCACCAGCGAGGAGGGTTGGAATGCTGAGGTTAGTAGAGGACAATCTGAGGAGAGGCAGGAAAGTGTGACAGAGTGGGATGTGGGGGGGTGAAGTGAGGGATACTTGGGGGGGCGGGGGTGTTGTGGAACGGGTGGTGGTTTGGAGATTCATCCCAGACTTTCTATGCCCTCTCCCCTCCCTCTCTCCATCCCCAGGGTGCTGTCTCTTGCTAAGGTCTCCACCTCACCCCAACCTGACACAAGCAGCTGAACCCTTTACCAGCCAGCCCAGGAAGGCGCGGCTATTCCACCGTGACAGGCATCCCACACCCAGAACGTCGGTGGGGGAAATTGACTGTGGAAGGCCTCGCAGGTGAGCCCACCCTGGACCAGCACCCACATGGGGGGGTACCTTCCGGAAGAGGGCACTTCACCTAGCAGCAATCGCAGTTCAGGTAGACCCTGACTGGGAATCTGATCAGGAACACCAACGCCAGACTGTTTCCTATCCTAGAAGCGGAGATACTGATGGGAATTGGTGGAGCAGTGGTTAGTACTGCTGCCTCACAGCACCAGGGACCCGGGTTCGATTCCCGGCTTGGGTCACTGTCTGTGTGGAATCTGTACATTCTCCCCGTGTCTGTGTGGGTTTCCTCCGGGTGCTCCGGTTTCCTCCCACAGTCCGTAAGGTGTGCTGGTTAGGTGCTAAATTCTCCCTCAGTGTACCCGAACAGGCACCAGAGTGTGGCAACTAGAGGATTTTCACAGTAACTTCATTGCAGTGTTAATGTAAGCCTCACTTGTGACACTAATAAATAAAACTTTGATTTTACTTTATTTCCCAAATTCAGGGATCTCATTCATTACAAAGTATGCTTTGAATGTTAATTACAAATGTTAACTAATTACAAACACTAACTAAATTGACTAATCACACATACTAACTACGTTAACTAACTACAACTAATCACGTACTCCAGTCACCAACATCTAATAATTCATTAAAAATACTAACTTATACTAATATAAAAGACAACTATTTACTGCAGAGATTAACTAATTTACAAATATTACTTTATGTACACTGATTACCAGCTCTAATGAACCACATCGTCCATTGTCCCTGGCTGTGGGATTTTCTGATATACGGGACAGGTTTGTGAGTGTCCAAAACCTCCCCCCACAGGGCCACTTAGTGGCCAAAAGCTTCAACTACCTCGTGACAGTTGACATTGCAAAACTCAATGTGAAATAAATCAAAGGACTTTACAAGGGTGATGGGAAAGCATAAACTAAATCAGGCCACAGGTTTGTGGGACTTGGTCATGATTTTTGTTAAATAATTCACAGATATATTCTGATCAAAGAGAAATGTGCAGATTAAGGCTTCATTTTGCTTTGTCAGATGAGATTTTCACAGAATTCCTACAGTATAGAAGGAGGCCATTCAGCCCATCCCGTAAGCAGTGACAACAATCCCATCCAGGTCCTATCCCCATCACCCAATGTATTTACTCTGCTAATCCCCCTGACATTAAGGGGCAATTTAGCATGGGGCCTATCTACCCATGTGGATGGGTGTGTCAATGTTGATGGCCATAGAACATTAGACAAGAGTCATGGGTGGAGGGGGGGACTGGTGGTGTTGGGATGGCGGCGCGGGCTCGTTGGGCCGAAGGGCCTGTTTCCCGGGCTGTTTTTGTTCTTTGTTCTCTTTGCACCCAACCCTTCTTTCATTCATTTGTGGACATGGGCATCACTGGCTGGCCAGTATTTATTGCCCATCCCTTGTTGTCCCTTGAGAAGGTGAGTGGTAAGCTGCCTTCTTGAATCGCTGCAGTCCACGTGTTGTGGGTTGGCCCACTGTGCTATTAAGGAGGGAATCCCAAGATTTTGACCCAGCGACTGCAAAGGAATGGCGATCTTTGGACACTAAGGGGCAATTTAGTACGGCCAGTCACCCTAACCCCCACGTCTTTGGAGCGTGGGAGGAAACCGGAGCACCCAGAGAAAGCCCATGCAGACACGGGGAGAACATGCAGACTCCGCACAGACCCAATCCGGGAATTAAACCCGGTGCTGTGAGGCAGCAGTGCTAACCACTGTATCACCCACAATATATGAAGGTGATGAATGATCTCAAACAATTTCCGGTGGGTCTCTAACTCTCCCTGCTGCCTTTTTTGCCCCTAATTTCTAATTCCTAACTTCTCCCCCACTCATTGTCTCCTCATAAAGGATTAATGAGCCATAGTGTCAACATGAGTCAATTTATAATAATTATCATAGGGATTCTATGACCCACAGGTGGAGGATATTGATTGCTTCAGTATTTTGAGTACATATAAAGAGGGGCAATTATCACAAATTGACTCAAGCCAACGCTAAAGTTACGAAAGTCCACCAACACCTCTATTTTCTCAGCAGACTAAGGAAATTCGGCATGTCAGCTGTGACTCTCACCAACTTTTACAGAGGCACCATAGAAAGCATTCTTTCTGGTTGTATCACAGCTTGGTATGGGCTCCTGCTCTGCCCAAGACAGCAAGGAACTACAAAGGGTGGTGAATGTAGCCCAGTCCATCACTCAAACCAGCCTCCCATCCATTGACTCTGTCTACACTTCCCGCTGCCTCGGGGAAAAGCAGCCAGCATAATCAAGGACCCCACGCACCCCGGACATTCTCTCTTCCACCTTCTTCCATCAGGGAAAAAGATACAAAAGTCTGAGGTCACGTACCAACTGACTCAAGAACAGCTTCTTCCCTGCTGCCATCAGACCTTTGAATGGACCTACCTCGCATTAAGTTGATCTTTCTCTACACCCTAGCTATGACTGTAACATGACACTCTGCACTCTCTCCTTTCCTTCTCTATGAATGGTATGCTTTGTCTGTATAGCGCGCAAGAAACAATATTTTTCACTGTATGCTAATGCACGTGACAATAATAAATCAAATCAAATCATGATTAATTCCAGATTTTTACAATACAAATTTCATCTGAATTTCACCTGGGATTTGAACACCAGATTTTGCCGGGGGGTCTCTCACTGACAATCCCACTGCACCATCACCTCTCCCCATGAGTTATGTTAATTGTATTGTTAAGAATAAGGATAAATAGCTCTTAGCGTCCAAAGATATTTGTTAGGGGAATTGGCAATAGAAGGTGATACCAGGAGATAATCCGGCGATTATAATAATTCTAACTTCTTTAAGGGGCTGTCAGTTTGCTAATTGGGTCACTCGATTATTTTTACTGTTAGTCAAACGTGCTGGGGCACTGGTGGGTGGGAAGGAGGTACAGATGTGTAGCGCTGCATCCTGCCACTAACTCCACTCCCAAGCCAAGGATCAGTGTCTGAGTTCACACTTCACTGTCTGGCTTGGATCCACGTAACAAGATACCGATCCAAACAGGCTGCGCTGGCCTCTGACCAGGTCCGCACTGTGATAGCTGGCACAACAGCAAAGTGAGGAGGCCGGGGTGGAAATTTGCTTTGGCTGCAAGGTTTAAAGGAGATGTACGAGGCAGGTTTTTTTTTTACACAGAGGGTGCCTGGAACTCGCTGCCGGGGGAGGGAGTGGAGGCAGATACAATAATGAATTTTAAGGGGTGTCTTGACAAATACATGAATAGGATGGGAATAGAGGGATATGGTCCCCAGAAGGGTAGGGGGTTTTTGTTCAGTCAGGGCAGCATGGTCGGTGCAGGCTTGGAGGGCCAAAGGGCCTGTTCTTATGCTGTAATTGTCTTTGTTCTTTGAATGGTGGAACAGGATGGAGGGGCTGAATGGCCTCCTCTTCCTCTTATGTTTGTAGATTGACAGAATGTGGCACTCCAATCACAGCAGAACAACACTCCCCACTGGGCCATTGCGGAACCATCATTTGATCCTTTTCTGTTCAACGCTGGCGAAAGAAAATGCCTTGACTGAGCAGGCTGTTACAGAGAAATGTAAAGAACTGTATTTCTATAGCGCCTTTCATCTCGGGACATCCCATGGTGCTTTTCAACCAATGACGTCAAAGAACAAAGAAAAGTACAGCACAGGAACAGGCCCTTGGCCCACTAAGCCTGTGTTCAACACGATGCCCCAACTAAACTGGAAAAAAAAACCTTCTGCCCTTACTGTATCCCTCTATTCCCTCCCTATTCATCTACCCATCCCGATGCCTCTTAACTGTTGCTAATGTCCCTGCTTCCACCACCTCCTCCGGCAGCGTGTTCCAGGCACCCACCACTCTCTGCGTGAGAAACTTTCCCCCTCACATCTCCCTAAAATTTTCCCCCTCTCACCTTGAACCTCTGCCCCCCCCCCCCACCCCCCGTAATTGACACTTTCACCCTGGGGAAAAAGCCTCTGACTATCCATCCTGTCTGGGCCTCTCATTATTTTGTAGACCAGGTCTCCCCTCAGTCTCCGTCTTTCCAGTGAAAACAATCCCAGTTTATCCAACCTCTCCTCGTAGCCAACACCCTCGAGACCAGGCAACATCCTGGCGAACCTTCTTTACACTCTCTCCAAAGCTTCCATATCCTTCTGATAACGTGGTGATCAGAACTGCACCACAATACTCCAAATGCGGCCTATCCAAGGTTTTACACAGCTGCCTTACCTAGCACAGTCACTGTTGATATGATGGGCGAAATGGCCTTCTCCTGCACCATACTGATTGTGTGATGCACAAAACAAGCTCCCAGTAGCAGCGATAAAGACCAGGCACCCCAATTTCTGGTCAAGGAACAGCTATTGGCCAGCACACCGGAGACGTAACCCTCTCCCACCGGACCGCAGCGCATTGCACAGCTGCCGGGGAGTGGGGGGGCAGACCAGATCCTGGCTTTCGACACCTCTTCCAAAAAACAGCACTTCCAACAATGCAGCACTCCCTCAGTCCTGCAGTGTGTGAAATGTGTGAAAAAATACTTTTCAAACTCCCTCATGTGAAACTTAAAAAAAATAATGATCCAAGGTAGAATTCTGACTTTGCACTCCATAAATATCTATATCACCATTCTATCACCACGGCACGGTGGCACAGTGGGTTAGCACTGCTGCCTCACAGCACCAGGGATCCAAGTTCGATTCCCGGCTTGGGTCACTGTCTGTGTGGAGTCTGCACATTCTCCCCGTGTCTGCGTGGGTTTCCTCCGGGTGCTCTGGTTTCCTCCCACAGTCTGAAAAATGTGCAGGTTAGGTGGATTGGCCGTGCTAAATTGCCCCTTAGTGTCAGGGGGACTAGCAGGGTAAATATATGGGGGTTACAGGGTTAGGGCCTGGGTGGGATTGTTGTTGGTGCAGACTCGATGGGCTGAATGGCCTCTTTCTGCACTGTTGGGATTCTCTGATCTGTATTCCTCCTCAGCCCGTGGGCACAATGTTCAGGGTTGTTGCAATCAGTATTATTGAGTGGATTCAGATACAGCCTCGCAGAACTCAGTGCTGGACATAAGAAAGAGGATGAGGCCATTCGGCCCTGTGCTGCCAGTCAATAGGATTGCATCCAATCGCTTTGCAGTCTTCACTTCCCTGCCTTCCTGCGCGCTCCTCATCCTTCCCGTATCAACCTCAGCCCCCTTGTCAATCAAAACTCTGTCCAAAGCAACCTTTAATCTATTCAATGGCCCTCAGTTCATGGGGAAGAGAATTTCACAGACTGACAACCCCCGAGAGAAGAAACTCCCCCTCCTTCTGCCTTCCATAGACTCCCCACAGTGCAAAAGGAGGCCATTCAGCCCATCCAGTCTGCATCTGCTCTTTGAAAGAACATCTTATCCAGACTCAACCCTTCCCCCATCCCTCTATCCCCATAACCCAGACTCAACTCACCCTCTTATCCCCCCCATCCCCATAACCCAGACTCAACCCACCCCCCCATCCCCATAACCCAGACTCAACCCATCCCCCCATCCCCATAACCCAGACTCAACCCATCCCCCCCATCCCCATAACCCAGACTCAACCCATCCCCCCCATCCCCATAACCCAGACTCAACCCACCCCCCCATCCCCATAACCCAGACTCAACCCATCCCCCCATCCCCATAACCCAGACTCAACCCATCCCCCCCATCCCCATAACCCAGACTCAACCCTTCCCCCATCCCTCTATCCCCATAACCCAGACTCAACTCACCCCCTTATCCCCCCCATCCCCATAACCCAGACTCAACTCACCCCCTTATCCCCCCATCCCCATAACCCAGACTCAACTCACCCCCTTATCCCCCCATCCCCATAACCCAGACTCAACTCACCCCCTTATCCCCCCATCCCCATAACCCAGACTCAACTCACCCCCTTATCCCCCCATCCCCATAACCCAGACTCAACCCACCCCCCCAATCCCCATAACCCAGGCTCAACCCACCCCCCCATCCCCATAACCCAGACTCAACCCATCCCCCCCATCCCCATAACCCAGACTCAACCCACCCCCCCATCCCCATAACCCAGACTCAACCCACCCCCCCCATCCCCATAACCCAGGCTCAACCCACCCCCCCCATCCCCATAACCCAGACTCAACCCACCCCCCCCATCCCCATAACCCAGGCTCAACCCACCCCCCCCATCCCCATAACCCAGGCTCAACCCACCCCCCCCATCCCCATAACCCAGACTCAACCCACCCCCCCCATCCCCATAACCCAGGCTCAACCCACCCCCCCCATCCCCATAACCCAGACTCAACCCACCCCCCCCATCCCCATAACCCAGACTCAACTGCCCCAGCCCCCCATCCCCATAACCCAGACTCAACTCACCCCCTTATCCCCCCCATCCCCATAACCCAGACTCAACCCACCCCCCCCATGCTTATGACCCAGACTCAACCCATCGCTATTCCCTTTATCCCCATAAGCCAGACTCAACCCACCCCCCGTCCCCATAACCCCATACATTTACCTCACCAATCCCCCTAACCAGCACATCTTTTAGACCATGGGAGGAAACGAGAGCACCCAAAGGATCCCACTCAGACACGGGGAGAATGTGCAGACTCCGCGCAGACAGTGACCCAAGCCGGGAATCGAACCCAGGTCCCCAGCGCTGTGGGGCAGCAGTGCTAACTGTCAGGAATGGCTTAACATCTTCCAATTAAGTCCTAATTTGATGTCAATTATTCAATAGAAGTCACTGATATGTAAAGGGCCACAGGTGTCACTGGGTTGTTTGTGGAGAATTGTGTGGGGGACATGATCAGAGAAATAAAGGTCGCTTATAAAGAGGCAGAACTCATGTCTCCTTCACTCGACAGCACCAGAGAGGCTCAAACACTAACCACTGTGCCATCTAAATGGGAGGCTCCTTATTTTAAGACTCCCCCCCCAACAGAGGAAAGACCCTCAGTGTCTGACCTTGTTGAGACCCCACCCTCCTCAGGATCTTGTGTTTCAAGAATATTACCTCTCATTCTTCTAAACTCCAGTGGGTACAGAGCCCAACCCTGGTAAGACAACCCCTAAATCCCAGGAATGTTGTTCACACAGCATTCCATACACAGCAAGATCCCACAAACAGCAACTGGAGGACAGGCCGCTTGCACTGAGAGAGTCATCGCACGTGAAAAGGAGTGGGAAGTGTGTTATTGGAATGTCGAAAGACAGCTTCTCAAAGAACACAAATTCTTTTTGAAATAGAAGACAGTTTGCCCATTTCTTTCTTATCGATCCTCCCCCCCACCTCCCTATCCATTTTCCCATCAGATCTACACCTCGTCTCTCCCTCCTGCCTCCCCTCAACCTAGCCACTTCCTCGTATCCCTCAGATCCCTCCAAAAACAAAGTTCCCTCCACCCTACCTGAGGCGTTTCTTTTTATTCATTCCTGGGACATGGGCATCGCTGGCTGGGCCAGCATTTATTGCCCATCCCTGGTTGCCCTTGGAGGGCAGTTGAGAGTCACCCACATTGCTGTGGCTCTGGAGTCACGTGTAGGCCAGACCGGGTAAGGACGGCAGATTTCCTTCCCTAAAGGGACCAGATGGGTTTTTCTGACAATCAACAACGGTTTCATGGTCATCAGGAGATTCTTAATTCCAGATATTTTGTATTGAATTCAAATTCCACCATCTGCCGTGGTGGGATTTGAACCCAGGTCCCCAGAACATTAGCCGAGTTACTGGATTAATAGTTTAGCGATAATACCACCAGGCCATCGCCTCCCACGAGTTCCTTACCCCTGGTTACAAACACGGCGAATTCCAATACTGGTCCGTCCCCTGGGGTTCTAGAACGTTAATATGACTTCTGTGCTGTTAATGTACTCCAAGTAGATTGTATCATTTGAAATCCAGCTCTATATATAAAGGGCTTTTCCTGTCACCCATTTCAGTGTCAGAGAGGTTTACAACATGGAAACAGGCCCTTTGGCCCAACTCGTTCATTCCGCCCTTTTCTTTGAGCCACTAAGTTAGTCCCAATTGCCCGTGTTTGGCCCATATCCCTCTGTACCCAATATTACCCATGGAACCGTCTAAATGCTTTTTAAAAGACACGGCTCACAGTGGGTTAGCACTGCAGTCTCACAGTGCCAGGGACGCGGGTTCGATTCCCGGCTCGGGTCACTGTCTGTGTGGAGTCTGCACATTCTCCCCGTGTCTGCGTGGGTTTCCTTTGGGTGCTCCGGTTTCCTCCCACAGTCCGAAAGACGTGCTGGTTAGGGTGCATTGACCCGAACAGGCGCTGAAGTGTGGCAACTAAGGGAATTTCATAATAATTTCCTTGCTAATGTAAGCCTTACTTGTGACTAATAAATAAATTAACTAATAAACTAAACAAAATTGTATCTGGCTCTACCACTGCCTCTGGCAGCTCGTTCCAGACACTCACCACCTTCTGTGTGAAAAAATTGCCCCTCTGGACCCTTTTGTATCTCTCACCGTAAACTCTGCTCTCTAGTTTTAGACTCCCCTACCTTTGGGAAAAGATACTGATAAACAGCTGATCTATACCCCTCATTATTTTATAGACCTCTATAAGATCACCCCTCAGCCTCCTACACTCCAGGGGAAAAGATGGCAGTCTATCCAACCTGGGTGAAGAAATTCCTCCCTCCTGCCAGCAGACAGAGTTCCCCCTCCCTATCTGCGCCCCATCGCCTTCCCCCACACCCTGACACAGTCAGCACCTCAGCCCAGTGGGTGCAATGCAAGAACAAAGCAAAGAGAGCAAGAGGGAGAGAGAACATGAAGCAGGGGTGCAGATTCTGAAAGGATAAGTTTGCCCTGGTTAGGTGGCACCTTCTACTGAGCTGTCACAAGGTGGTGGGGAGGGGAAGGTGGTGTGCAGAGGTTGGGTTCGATTCCCGGCTTGGGTCACTGTCTGTGTGGAGTCTGCACATTCTCCCCGTGTCTGCGAGGGATTCCTCCAGGTGCTCCAGTTTCCTTCCGCAGTCTGAAAGACGTGCTGGTTAGGGTGCATTGGCCGTGCCAAATTCTCCCTCAGTGTACCCGAACAGGAGCTGGAGTGTGGAGACTAGGGGATTTTCACAGTAATTTCATTGCGGTGTTAATGTAAGCCTATTTGTGATGGGGAGGGGAAGACTGTAATGGGTTGGATTATATATATATCACTATTAGATCACCCCTAAGCCTCCTACACTGCAGGGAAAAAAGTCCCAGTCTATCCAGCCTCTCGTTATAACTCAACCATCAAATCCCGGTAGCATCCTAGTAAATCTTTTCTGCATTCTTTCTAGTTAAATAATATCCTTTCGATAATAGACCGACCAAAACTGTTCCCTGTGTCTGCGTGGGTTTCCTCCCACAATACAAGTATTTATTTATTAGCCACAAGTAGGTTTACATTAACACTGCAATGAAGTTACTGTGAAAATCCCCTAGATACCACAATCCGGCACCTGTTCGGGTACACTGAGGGAGAATTTAGCATGAAAGAAGCAAATTATTGCGGATGCTGGAATCAGAACACACACACAACCCCGGACATTCTCTCTTCCACCTTCTTCCCGTCGGGAAAAAGATACAAAAGTGTTGAGGTCACGTCCCGACCAACTCAAGAACAGCTTCTTCCCTGCTGCCAGGAGTTTAACACGGCCAATGCACCTAACTGGCACATCTTTCAGACTGTGGGAGCACCCGGAGGAAACCCACGCAGACACGGGGAGAATGTGCAGACTCCACACAGACAGTGACCCGAGCCGGGAATCGAACCCGGGTCCCTGGCGCTGAGAGACTGCAGTGCTAACCCACTGCGCCACCGTGCCGCCCTATGTGCAGGTTGGGTTGACTGGCCATGCTAAACTGCCCCGTAGTGTGCCGATAGGTGCAGGGGGATTAGTGGGGAACATACGTGGGGTTACGGGAAAGGACCTGGACAAGATGCTCTGTCAGGGAGTCAGTGCAGGCACGATGGGCTGAATGGCCACCTTCTGCACCATAGGGATTGTATGATCTGTTTCTTGTTCAGCATTCAGGAAACAAAGCAGGTTCCCCCCTCCTGCCCGCACCCCCCCTCTCATTTAAAGCAGTTACACTTCAGACGGTAACTAACGGAATGTTTGGACCCACCACTGCTGTCTTCTGCCTGTGGCTGCGTGTGCTGTGAGTGTAGGTGTTGTTGCAGGAGCTGGCAATGAGAAAGCAGCAGCTCCCCTTCAGCCTTTGGCGTCTCGCTGTCCAGCTGTCCAACTGGCGGGGGCCAGGGTAACTCCTTTATTACCTTAATCTCTACTGCAGAGGGTGGCGTAGAGGGGGAGGAGGGTGAGGGAGGAGGAGGACGAACAGGAGAGACAAAAAAGAGAAATGAGAACAATCAGGTGAGAAAAGTCTCAGAAAGTGTGTTTCAGATAAAGAGAGAGAGGTATAAAAAACTCTTCTAGAAAGACAAAAGGTAAGCACAAGAGTGTTAACGCATTCTCCTCACTCCAGTCACTAAGGAACTCTGACATGCCCACTACGACTCTCACCAACTTACAGCTTCAAGTTTCCAGGTGCCCAGATCACCAACAACCTGTCCTGGTTCACCCCCGACCCCGCAGCACCCCCATGCCAACACCGTAGTTAAAAAAGTCCACCAACGCCTCTACTTTCTCAGAAGACTAAGGAAATTCGGCATATCCGCAATGACTCTCACCAACTTACAGCTTCAGGTTTTTAGGTGTCCAGATCATCAACAACCTGTCCTGGTTCCCCCCCCCATGTCGATACTATAGTTAAGAAATTCCACCAAAGCCTCTACTTTCTCAGGAGACTAAGGAAATTTGGCATGTCAGCTACGACTCTCACCAACCTTTACAGATACACCATAGAAAGCATCATTTCTGGTTATAATCACAGCTTGGTATGGGCTCCTGCTCTGCCCAAGACCACAAGGAACTACAAAAGGTGATGAACGAAGCCCAGTCCATCACTCAAACCAGCCTCCCACCCAATGACTCTGTCTACACTTCTCGCTGCCTCGGAAAAGCAGCCAGCAAAATCACGCATCCCATTCTTCCACCTTCTTCCGTCGGGAAAAAGATATAAAAGTCTGATGTCCTGTACCGACCGACTCAAGAACAGCTTCTTCTCTGCTGCTATCAGACTTTTGAACGAACCTATCTTGCACTAAGCTGATCTTTCTCTACACCCTAGCTCCAACTATAACACTACATTCTGCACTCTCTCTTTTCCTTCCCTATGAACAGCATGCTTTGTTTGTGTCGCATGTAAGGAACAATCCTTTTCAGTATATGCCAATAAATGTGACAATAATAAATCAAATCAAATCCCATCAATGTGACCATCCCATGAACCTTGCCATCAACAAGTGTTAAGATAGAAATTAGGAGCAGAAGTCAACAAATTCAGCCGTTCCAGCCTGCTCCGCCATTCAATCAGATCATTGTTGATCTCCCCCTGGTCTCAGATCCACCTCCCCACCTGTTCCCCATATCCCCTTATCCCATTTTTAATCAGAAATATATCAATCTCCTTTTGGAAACCATTCAATGATTCAGAGTCCACTGCGCTAATGGATAAGTGAGTTCCACAAATTCACCAGCCTCTGTGAGAAGTAGTTCCTCCCCATCTCAGTGTTAAACTCTCCCTATACCTGTGACCTCTTCTTCGAGATTGCCCCACAAGGGGGAACATTGAGTCTACATTATCAGCGTTGCCGAGACGTTGGGCAACTCACAGGTTCAAATTTCAGCAGGTGATAGATACTCAGTGTTCGCTACCTGAGAGAGTGACATCAATTCAACCGGATAAACTCAGTCCCTGTCCCCACTTGTACACCAACCTTTACAGATGCGGCAGAGAAAGCATTCTTTGTATCACATGCTCTGCTCAAGACCGCAAGGAACTACAAAGGGTTATGAACAGAGCCCAATCCATCATGCAAACCAGCCTCCCATCCACTGACTCTGTCTACACTTCTCGCTGCCTCAGAAAAGCAACCAGCATAATCCAGGACCCCACTCACCCCGGACATTCTCTCTTCCACCTTCTTCCGTTGGGAAAAAGATACAAAAGTTTGAGATCATGTACTCAAGAAAAGTTTCTTTCCTGCTGCCATCAGACTTTTGAATGGACCTACCTCACATTAAGCTGACCTTTCTCTACACCCTAGCTATGACATCAGGTACAGATGCCGGTGTTGGACTGGGGTGGGCACAGTAAGAAGTCTCACAACACCAGGTTAAAGTCCAACAGGTTTATTTGGCAGCACGAGCTTCTGGAGTGGTGCTCCTTCATCAGGTCAGTGGAGAGTTGGGTTCACAAACAGGGCATTATATAGACACAGAGACAATTGCAAGATAATGGTTGGAATGCGAGTCTTTACAGGTACGGACTGTGCGAGTGGAGAGAGGGTTAAGCACAAGTGATAGAGATGTGAATTGTCTCAAACCAGGACAGTTACTATCTCCACTCACATTGTTGGCACTTTTAAGACTTGATTAGCTGTAAAGACTCGCATTTTAATCACTCTAATTCTGTAAACTGTGTGTGCCTTTATCCTCTGTTCGTGATTAGAACTCCCACTCACCTAAGGGGCAAACCCCAAAAGCTGGTGCCGTTTACTACCAAATAAACCTGCTGGACTTTAAGCTGGTGTTGTGAGACTTCTTACTGTGTTTACCCCAGTCCAACTCCAGCATCTCCACAACATGTTTGATGGGGTCTGTGTTGAATATATTCCCCTCTTTTTTCACATCAGAGTGAAATCTCTCAGAACAGCAACAGTTGAGTCCCGCCCCAGTTAAACAACGGATTCTCATTCTACAGAAAAGCAAGAACAGGTGTGAGTTGTTAAAGCTTTAATTCTTCACACTGGGACGGGCAACACAGACACGGACTTTCACACAACGTCAGAAACCTAACACCCTGATGGCACGGTAAAAAATAACATCAAAAGCTGCCAATCTGGGGAGCAGAGTCAGAGAGAGAGTGTGTGTGTGGGGGACAGAAAGAGGGAGAGAGTGTGATACAGAGAGAGAGAGAGAGTGAGTAGGACAGAGAGAGAGAGAGAGAGTTTGTGGGACAGAGAGAGAGAGAGAGAGAGGGGGACAGAGACAGAGAGTGTGTGTGGGACAGAGAGAGAGAGAGAGAGGGACAGAGAGAGAGAGAGTGGGACAGAG
>NW_027650922.1:0-34664 GCF_965287045.1 Carcharhinus amblyrhynchos
ACAAAACAATGACCCTCTAACCTAAACCAATCCCTTTTCGTCCATAAACCTATCCACGGATCTCTTAAACGCCCCCAAACTAGGCGCATTTACAACTGCAGCAGGCAGGGCATTCCAGTCCCTCACCACCCTCTGGGTAAAGAACCTACCCCTGACATCCCATCCTATAACTACCCCCCCCCTTAATTTAAAGCCATGCCCCCTCGTGCTAGATTTCTCCATCCGAGGAAAAAGGCTATCACTGTCCACCCTATCTAAACCCCTAATCATCTTATATGTTTCAATAAGATCCCCTCTTAGCCGCCTTCTTTCTAACGAAAACAACCCCAAATCCCTCAGTCTCTCCTCATAGGACCTCCCCTCCATACCAGGCAACATCCTGGTAAACCTCCTCTCTGAGAGAGAGAGAGATAGAGAGAGAGCAGGGACTGAGAGACACCAGTCAGTGTACAGATATCTCCCTGAGAGAGAGAGAGAGGGGACTGAGAGACACCAGTCAGTGTACAGATATCTCCCTGAGAGACAGAGAGAGGGGACTGAGAGACACCAGTCAGTGTACAGATATCTCCCTGAGAGAGAGAGAGGGGACTGAGAGACACCAGTCAGTGTACAGATATCCCCCTGAGAGAGAGAGAGAGGGGACTGAGAGACACCAGTCAGTGTACAGATATCTCCCTGAGACAGAGAGAGGGGACTGAGAGACACCAGTCAGTGTACAGATATCTCCCTGAGAGAGAGAGAGGGGACTGAGAGACACCAGTCAGTGTACAGATATCTCCCTGAGAGAGAGAGAGAGGGGAGTGAGAGACACCAGTCAGTGTACAGATATCTCCCTGAGAGAGAGAGAGGGGACTGAGAGACACCAGTCAGTGTACAGATATCTCCCTGAGACAGAGAGAGAGGGACTGAGAGACACCAGTCAGTGTACAGATATCTCCCTGAGAGAGAGAGAGGGGACTGAGAGACACCAGTCAGTGTACAGATATCTCCCTGAGAGACAGAGAGAGGACTGAGAGACACCAGTCAGTGTACAGATATCTCCCTGAGAGAGAGAGAGAGGGGACTGAGAGACACCAGTCAGTGTACAGATATCTCCCTGAGAGAGAGAGAGAGGACTGAGAGACACCAGTCAGTGTACAGATATCTCCCTGAGAGAGAGAGAGAGAGGACTGAGAGACACCAGTCAGTGTACAGATATCTCCCTGAGAGAGAGAGAGAGGGGACTGAGAGACACCAGTCAGTGTACAGATATCTCCCTGAGAGAGAGAGAGAGGGGACTGAGAGACACCAGTCAGTGTACAGATATCTCCCTGAGAGAGAAAGAGGGGACTGAGAGACACCAGTCAGTGTACAGATATCCCCCTGAGAGAGAGAGAGAGGGGACTGAGAGACACCAGTCAGTGTACAGATATCCCCCTGAGAGAGAGAGAGAGGGGACTGAGAGACACCAGTCAGTGTACAGATATCTCCCTGAGAGAGAGAGAGGGGACTGAGAGACACCAGTCAGTGTACAGATATCTCCCTGAGAGAGAGAGAGGGGACTGAGAGACACCAGTCAGTGTACAGATATCTCCCTGAGAGAGAGAGAGAGGGACTGAGAGACACCAGTCAGTGTACAGATATCTCCCTGAGAGAGAGAGAGAGAGGGGACTGAGAGACACCAGTCAGTGTACAGATATCTCCCTGAGAGAGAGAGGGGACTGAGAGACACCAGTCAGTGTACAGGTATCTCCCTGAGAGAGAGAGAGGGGACTGAGAGACACCAGTCAGTGTACAGATATCTCCCTGAGAGAGAGAGAGGGGACTGAGAGACACCAGTCAGTGTACAGATATCTCCCTGAGAGAGAGAGAGAGGGGGGACTGAGAGACACCAGTCAGTGTACAGATATCTCCCTGAGAGAGAGAGAAAGGGGGGACTGAGAGACACCAGTCAGTGTACAGATATCTCCCTGAGAGAGAGAGAGAGGGGGGACTGAGAGACACCAGTCAGTGTACAGATATCTCCCTGAGAGAGAGAGAGGGGACTGAGAGACACCAGTCAGTGTACAGATATCTCCCTGAGAGAGAGAGAGGGGACTGAGAGACACCAGTCAGTGTACAGATATCTCCCTGAGAGAGAGAGAGGGGACTGAGAGACACCAGTCAGTGTACAGATATCTCCCTGAGAGAGAGAGAGGGGACTGAGAGACACCAGTCAGTGTACAGATATCTCCCTGAGAGAGAGAGAGAGGGGACTGAGAGACACCAGTCAGTGTACAGATATCTCCCTGAGAGAGAGAGAGGGGACTGAGAGACACCAGTCAGTGTACAGATATCTCCCTGAGAGAGAGAGAGAGGACTGAGAGACACCAGTCAGTGTACAGATATCTCCCTGAGAGAGAGAGAGGGGACTGAGAGACACCAGTCAGTGTACAGATATCTCCCTGAGAGAGAGAGAGAGGGGACTGAGAGACACCAGTCAGTGTACAGATATCTCCCTGAGAGAGAGAGAGGGGACTGAGAGACACCAGTCAGTGTACAGATATCTCCCTGAGAGAGAGAGAGAGGACTGAGAGACACCAGTCAGTGTACAGCTATCTCCCTGAGAGAGAGAGAGGGGACTGAGAGACACCAGTCAGTGTACAGATATCTCCCTGAGAGAGAGAGAGAGGACTGAGAGACACCAGTCAGTGTACAGATATCTCCCTGAGAGAGAGAGAGGGGACTGAGAGACACCAGTCAGTGTACAGATATCTCCCTGAGAGAGAGAGAGAGGACTGAGAGACACCAGTCAGTGTACAGATATCTCCCTGAGAGAGAGAGAGAGAGGACTGAGAGACACCAGTCAGTGTACAGATATCTCCCTGAGAGAGAGAGAGAGGGGGACTGAGAGACACCAGTCAGTGTACAGATATCTCCCTGAGAGAGAGAGAGAGGGGACTGAGAGACACCAGTCAGTGTACAGATATCTCCCTGAGAGAGGGGATATATTGAGATTATTTTCTCTGATCTCTGTCCTGTCTGTGATAAATGTTGTGTTTATTTCTCAGTGCCCTCGGTTTCCGGAGACGCTCCTCAGGATGTGATGTGAGTCGTGGCGACCTAGTCAATGATTTTCCCACCAACAGGAGGATTGGATCCCTCTCTGTGCGTCCAATGGGAGGGCAGGATCCCCCTGTGCATCCAATGGGAGTGCGGGATCCCTCTGTGCGTCCCATGGGTGTGCGGGATCCCTCTGTGCGTCCCATGGGAGTGCGGGATCCCTCTGTGCGTCCCATGGGAGTGCGGGATCCCTCTGTGCGTCCAATGGGAGTGCAGGATCCCTCTTGCGTCCCATGGGAGTGCGGGATCCCTCTGTGCGTCCCATGGGAGTGCGGGATCCCTCTGTGTGTCCGAGGGGAGAGCGGGACCCCTCTGTGTGTCCGAGGGGAGAGCGGGACCCCTCTGTGCGTCCGAGGGGAGAGCGGGACCCCTCTGTGTGTCCGAGGGGAGAGCGGGACCCCTCTGTGTGTCCGAGGGGAGAGCGGGACCCCTCTGTGTGTCCGAGGGGAGAGCGGGACCCCTCTGTGTGTCCGAGGGGAGAGCGGGACCCCTCTGTGTGTCCGAGGGGAGCAGGAGATGGATTTTATGGTCTGTATTAATGCACTCTGTTGCTGAGTGAGGTCGAACAGAATGAGTTGACGCTGATATCTCTCTCCGTAGGGTAACACCGATCGCGATGCGTTCCAAGGCACAGAGAGAACCGGAAGTTGAACATTCGGATGAAGGTGAGCAAGTGAGAATCCCTCTGGAACATTCCCGGTCTCCCTATCCCCTCGGTTAGACCCACACTGGGAGCACCGTGCACAGTTCCCGTCTCCCTATCCCCTCGGTTAGACCCACACTCGGAGCACCGTGCACAGTTCCCGTCTCCCTATCCCCCTCGGTTAGACCCACACTGGGAGCGCCGTGCACAGTTCCCGTCTCCCTATCCCCCTCGGTTAGACCCACACTGGGAGCACCGTGCACAGTTCCCGTCTCCCTATCCCCTCGGTTAGACCCACACTGGGAGCACCGTGCACAGTTCCCGTCTCCCTATCCCCTCGGTTAGACCCACACCGGGAGCACCGTGCACAGTTCCCGTCTCCCTATCCCCCTCGGTTAGACCCACACTGGGAGCACCGTGCACAGTTCCCGTCTCCCTACCCCCTCGGTTAGACCCACACTGGGAGCACCGTGCACAGTTCCCGTCTCCCTATCCCCTCGGTTAGACCCACACTGGGAGCACCGTGCACAGTTCCCGTCTCCCTATCCCCTCGGTTAGACCCACACTGGGAGCGCCGTGCACAGTTCCCGTCTCCCTATCCCCCTCGGTTAGACCCACACTGGGAGCACCGTGCACAGTTCCCGTCTCCCTATCCCCTCGGTTAGACCCACACTGGGAGCACCGTGCACAGTTCCCGTCTCCCTATCCCCCTCGGTTAGACCCACACCGGGAGCACCGTGCACAGTTCACGTCTCCCTATCCCCCTCGGTTAGACCCACACTGGGAGCGCCGTGCACAGTTCCCGTCTCCCTATCCCCCTCGGTTAGACCCACACTGGGAGCACCGTGCACAGTTCCCGTCTCCCTATCCCCTCGGTTAGACCCACACTGGGAGCACCGTGCACAGTTCCCGTCTCCCCGTCCCCTCGGTTAGACCCACACTGGGAGCACCGCGCACAGTTCCCATCTCCCTATCCCCTCGGTTAGACCCACTCTCTCCCCATAGCCCTGTATCAATCCCCAAACTAATCCCACTGCCCCCGCTCTCTCCCCATAGCCCTGTATCAATCCCCAAACTAATCCCACTGCCCCCGCTCTCTCCCCATAGCTCAATCCCCAAACTAATCCCACTGCCCCGCTCTCTCCCTATAGCCCTGTATCAATCCCCAAACTAATCCCACTGCCCCGCTCTCTCCCCATAGCTCAATCCCCAAACTAATCCCACTGCCCCGCTCTCTCCCTATAGCCCTGTATCAATCCCCAAACTAATCCCACTGCCCCGCTCTCTCCCCATAGCTCAATCCCCAAACTAATCCCACTGCCCCGCTCTCTCCCCATAGCCCTGTATCAATCCCCAAACTAATCCCACTGCCCCGCTCTCTCCCCATAGCCCCGTATCAATCCCCAAACTAATCCCACTGCCCCCGCTCTCTCCCCATAGCCCTGTATCAATCCCCAAACTAATCCCACTGCCCCACTCTCTCCCCATAGCTCAATCCCCAAACTAATCCCACTGCCCCGCTCTCTCCCCATAGCCCTGTATCAATCCCCAAACTAATCCCACTGCCCCACTCTCTCCCCATAGCTCAATCCCCAAACTAATCCCACTGCCCCGCTCTCTCCCCATAGCTCAATCCCCAAACTAATCCCACTGCCCCACTCTCTCCCCATAGCTCAATCCCCAAACTAATCCCACTGCCCCGCTCTCTCCCCATAGCTCAATCCCCAAACTAATCCCACTGCCCCCGCTCTCTCCCCATAGCCCTGTATCAATCCCCAAACTAATCCCACTGCCCCACTCTCTCCCCATAGCTCAATCCCCAAACTAATCCCACTGCCCCGCTCTCTCCCCATAGCCCTGTATCAATCCCCAAACTAATCCCACTGCCCCGCTCTCTCCCCGTAGCTCAATCCCCAAACTAATCCCACTGCCCCGCTCTCTCCCCATAGCCCTGTATCAATCCCCAAACTAATCCCACTGCCCCGCTCTCTCCCCATAGCCCTGTATCAATCCCCAAACTAATCCCACTGCCCCACTCTCTCCCCATAGCTCAATCCCCAAACTAATCCCACTGCCCCACTCTCTCCCCATAGCTCAATCCCCAAACTAATCCCACTGCCCCGCTCTCTCCCCATAGCTCAATCCCCAAACTAATCCCACTGCCCCGCTCTCTCCCCATAGCTCAATCCCCAAACTAATCCCACTGCCCCGCTCTCTCCCCGTAGCCCTGTATCAATCCCCAAACTAATCCCACTGTCCCACTCTCTCCCCATAGCTCAATCCCCAAACTAATCCCACTGCCCCACTCTCTCCCCATAGCCCTGTATCAATCCCCAAACTAATCCCACTGCCCCGCTCTCTCCCCATAGCCCTGTATCAATCCCCAAACTAATCCCACTGCCCCCGCTCTCTCCCCATAGCTCAATCCCCAAACTAATCCCACTGCCCCCGCTCTCTCCCCATAGCCCCGTATCAATCCCCAAACTAATCCCACTGCCCCGCTCTCTCCCCATAGCTCAATCCCCAAACTAATCCCACTGCCCCACTCTCTCCCCATAGCTCAATCCCCAAACTAATCCCACTGCCCCGCTCTCTCCCCATAGCTCAATCCCCAAACTAATCCCACTGTCCCGCTCTCTCCCCATAGCTCAATCCCCAAACTAATCCCACTGCCCCCCGCTCTCTCCCCATAGCCCTGTATCAATCCCCAAACTAATCCCACTGCCCCGCTCTCTCCCCGTAGCCCTGTATCAATCCCCAAACTAATCCCACTGCCCCACTCTCTCCCCATAGCTCAATCCCCAAACTAATCCCACTGCCCCGCTCTCTCCCCATAGCCCTGTATCAATCCCCAAACTAATCCCACTGCCCCGCTCTCTCCCCATAGCCCTGTATCAATCCCCAAACTAATCCCACTGCCCCCGCTCTCTCCCCATAGCCCTGTATCAATCCCCAAACTAATCCCACTGCCCCGCTCTCTCCCCATAGCTCAATCCCCAAACTAATCCCACTGTCCCGCTCTCTCCCCATAGCTCAATCCCCAAACTAATCCCACTGCCCCTCTCTCTCCCCATAGCTCAATCCCCAAACTAATCCCACTGCCCCCGCTCTCTCCCCATAGCCCTGTATCAATCCCCAAACTAATCCCACTGCCCCACTCTCTCCCCATAGCTCAATCCCCAAACTAATCCCACTGCCCCGCTCTCTCCCCATAGCTCAATCCCCAAACTAATCCCACTGTCCCGCTCTCTCCCCATAGCTCAATCCCCAAACTAATCCCACTGCCCCCCGCTCTCTCCCCATAGCCCTGTATCAATCCCCAAACTAATCCCACTGCCCCGCTCTCTCCCCATAGCTCAATCCCCAAACTAATCCCACTGCCCCACTCTCTCCCCATAGCTCAATCCCCAAACTAATCCCACTGCCCCGCTCTCTCCCCATAGCCCTGTATCAATCCCCAAACTAATCCCACTGCCCCGCTCTGTCCCCATAGCTCAATCCCCAAACTAATCCCACTGCCCCCGCTCTCTCCCCATAGCTCAATCCCCAAACTAATCCCACTGCCCCGCTCTCTCCCCATAGCCCTGTATCAATCCCCAAACTAATCCCACTGCCCCGCTCTCTCCCCATAGCTCAATCCCCAAACTAATCCCACTGCCCCCGCTCTCTCCCCATAGCTCAATCCCCAAACTAATCCCACTGCCCCCGCTCTCTCCCCATAGCTCAATCCCCAAACTAATCCCACTGCCCCCGCTCTCTCCCCATAGCCCTGTATCAATCCCCAAACTAATCCCACTGCCCCGCTCTCTCCCCATAGCTCAATCCCCAAACTAATCCCACTGCCCCGCTCTCCCCATAGCTCAATCCCCAAACTAATCCCACTGCCCCCGCTCTCTACCCATAGCTCAATCCCCAAACTAATCCCACTGTCCCGCTCTCTCCCCATAACTCAATCCCCAAACTAATCCCACTGTCCCGCTCTCTCCCCATAGCCCCGTATCAATCCCTGTATGAATGCATTGCCTGGGGAGAGTTGGTGGGAGCGGTTACGTTGACGGATGGGTGGATCGGACGGGAAGTGAGGGGTAGGGACACTGTTAAGAGCACGGGGTTTTAGTTTGGGCCAGCAGGCCCCGCGAGGGCCAACGGGCCTGTTCCCCCCTCCCTCTGGGCCTCAAACTTAGAAGGAGGGAGCGGTTCGAGATGGGCCTCTCCCCTTTCGGAGGCACCGGGCCGTTGGTCACCCCTGGAGGGCCGCTCCGTTGACCCCAGGTGGTCCCCTGACCCTCGACCCAACCCACCCAACGTCATGGCGGGGCTGCCCGCCATTTTGAATGGGGCCTCCGAGGCAGGGTGAGCTCGAACGAGGCCCCACGTTCGAACCAGAGATGGTAACACAGGGACACGTCTGGGACTCACTTCTCTCTCTCTCTCATCCAAATCCTAGGTCAGGATGACGAAAGGCAGAGTTACGTTAACATCGGTAAGTGCCAAAGGCCTGTAGGGGGATCGATACGGGGCCATGGGGAGAGAGCGGGACAGTGGGATTAGTTTGGGGATTGAGCTATGGGGAGAGAGCGGGGCAGTGGGATTAGTTTGGGGACTGATACAGGGCTATGGGGAGAGAGCGGGGCAGTGGGATTAGTTTGGGGATTGATACAGGGCTATGGGGAGAGAGCGGGGCAGTGGGATTAGTTTGGGGATTGAGCTATGGGGAGAGAGCGGGGCAGTGGGATTAGTTTGGGGATTGATACAGGGCTATGGGGAGAGAGCGGGGCAGTGGGATTAGTTTGGGGATTGATACAGGGCTATGGGGAGAGAGCGGGGCAGTGGGATTAGTTTGGGGATTGAGCTATGGGGAGAGAGCGGGGGCAGTGGGATTAGTTTGGGGATTGATACAGGGCTATGGGGAGAGAGCGGGGCAGTGGGATTAGTTTGGGGATCGATACAGGGCTATGGGGAGAGAGCGGGGCAGTGGGATTAGTTTGGGGATTGAGCTATGGGGAGAGAGCGGGGGCAGTGGGATTAGTTTGGGGATCGATACAGGGCTATGGGGAGAGAGCGGGGCAGTGGGATTAGTTTGGGGATCGATACAGGGCTATGATTACTGATCAAAGTCTCTCTCTCTTTTGCACAGATGCAGAGATCTACAATGGGACGTACATGTGAGTTTGGGATTGGACCGTTCTCAGTCCTCGTCGCCAGTTGCACAGTAGATTGGGTGCCAATGGCCGCAGTTTGGGATGCCATTTCCTCGGGACTTGTGGCCCCCAATGGGTTGTTACCCCCCCCCCCCCACCATCCCTGAGTCCCCCCTTCCCCCCCCCATTGAATAACAGCGCCTGTCTCCTCTCCCTCCCCCAGCTGATCGACTGCCGAAGCCCTCACCCCCGAGATTGGCCCGTGACGACTGCGCTCCCATCCGTTTTCCAAAACTCCCGCCCCGCCCCGAAACAGTCCGGATTCTTCAGCTGATCCGGAACTCTGTGCCCCGCGACCCCCCCCCCCCCCCACACTTCCCCGTCACCGAAATCTCAGCACAACCTCGTTCACCCCCACCCTCCCCCCAGAAACCTCCCACTGGCTCCCAGCCCCCTTACACCGCGACTCAAAAGTTCATCGCCTCGTTTTCCAGTCCCTACAGATCTCTCCCTCCCTCCCTGTCTCTGTAACCTCCTCCAGCCCCCCTCCCTATCTCTGTCACCTCCTCCAGCTCCCCTACACCCCCTCCCTATCTCTGTAACCTCCTCCAGCCCCCCTACACCCCCTCCCTATCTATGTAACCTCCTCCAGCCCCCCTCCCTATCTCTGTAACCTCCTCTAGCCCCCCTACACCCCCTCCCTATCTCTGTAACCTCCTCCAGCCCCTCTACACCCCCTCCCTATCTCTGTAACCTCCTCCAGCCCCCCTACACCCCCTCCCTATCTCTGTAACCTCCTCCAGCCCCCCTACACCCCCTCCCTATCTCTGTAACCTCCTCCAGCCCCCTACACCCCCTCCCTATCTCTGTAACCTCCTCCAGCCCCCTACACCCCCTCCCTATCTCTGTAACCTCCTCCAGTCCCCCTACACCCCCTCCCTATCTCTGTAACCTCCTCCAGCCCCCCTACACCCCCTCCCTATCTCTGTAACCTCCTCCAGCCCCCCTACACCCCCTCCCTATCTCTGTAACCTCCTCCAGCCCCCCTACACCCCCTCCCTATCTCTGTAACCCCCTCCAGCCCCCTACACCCCCTCCCTAACTCTATAACCACCTCCAGCCCCCCTCCCTATGTCTGTAACCACCTCCAGCCCCCCTCCCTATCTCTGTAACCACCTCCAGCCCCCCTCCCTATCTCTGTAACCTCCTCCAGTCCCCCGACACCCCCTCCCTATCTCTGTAACCTCCTCTAGCTCCCCTACACCCCCTCCCTATCTCTGTAACCTCCTCCAGCCCCCCTACACAAAGAAAAAGGAGGCTTATGTTCGGATGAGATTGGAGGGCTCAGATAGTGCACTAGAAAGCTTTAGATTGGCTAGGAGGGAGTTGAAGAGTGAGTTGAGAAGGGCTAAAAGAGGACATGAGAAGACTTTGGCTGATAGGATTAAGGAGAATCCTAAGGCGTTCTATAGGTATGTCAAGAACAGAAGGTTGGTCAGGGCAAGATTAGGGCCAGTTACAGACAGCAGGGGGAAGTTGTGTGTGGAACCGGAGGAGATTGGAGAAGTATTGAACCAATATTTCTCTTCGGTGTTCACGCAGGGGGACATGAATATAGCTGAGGAGGACACTGGGTTGCAGGGGTGTAAAATAGAAAGTATTACGGTTGATAAAGAGGATGTGCTGGAAATTCTTGAGGGGCTGAAAATAGATAAGTCCCCTGGTCCGGATGGGATCTACCCTAGGATTCTCTGGGAGGCTAGAGAGGTGATTGCAGAGCCTCTGGCTCAAATCTTCAGGTCGTCATTGGTCTCTGGTGTAGTCCCGGAGGATTGGAGGATAGCGAATGTTGTCCCATTGTTTAAGAAGGGGAACAGAGACTTTGCCGGGAATTATAGACCGGTGAGTCTTACTTCTGTTGTGGGCAAGGTTTTAGAAAAAATTATTAGGGATAGGATTTATAGTTATTTGGAGTGTAATGAATTGATTAGAAATAGTCAGCATGGTTTTGTAGCAGGTAGGTCGTGCCTTACTAACCTTATTGAGTTTTTTGAGAAGGTGACCAAAGAGGTGGATGGGGGTAAGGCAGTTGATGTGGTATACATGGATTTTAGTAAGGCGTTCGATAAGGTTCACCATGGTAGGCTTCTGCAGAAAATGCAGATGTATGGGATTGGGGGTAATCTAGGAAGTTGGATCAGGAATTGGCTATCAGATAGGAGACAGAGGGTGGTGGTGGATGGTAAATATTCATCATGGAGTGCAGTTACGAGTGGTGTGCCTCAGGGATCTGTTTTGGGGCCACTGTTGTTTGTAATTTTTATTAATGATCTGGATGAGGGTATAGTTGGGTGGATTAGTAAATTTGCTGATGACACCAAAGTTGGAGGTGTGGTAGATTGTGAGGAAGGGTGTCATAGTCTGCAGGGAGACTTAGATAGGTTGCAGAGCTGGGCCGAGAGGTGGCGGATGGAATTTAATGCGGAGAAGTGTGAGGTAATTCACTTTGGTAGGAGCAACAGATGTGTCGAGTATAGGGCTAACGGGAGGACTTTGAATAGTGTGGATGAACAGAGGGATCTAGGTGTGTGTGTACATAGATCCCTGAAAGTTGGGAATCAAGTAGATAAGGTTGTCAAGAAGGCGTACGGTGTCTTGGCGTTTATTGGTAGGGGGATTGAATTTAGGAGTCGCAGTGTAATGTTGCAACTGTACACAACTCTGGTGCGGCCGCACTTGGAGTACTGTGTGCAGTTCTGGTCCCCGCATTACAAGAAGGATGTGGAGGCGTTGGAGAGGGTGCAGAGGAGGTTTACTAGGATGTTGCCTGGTATGGTGGGGAGGTCCTATGAGGAGAGACTGAGGGATCTAGGGTTGTTTTCGTTGGGAAGAAGGCGGCTAAGAGGGGATCTTATTGAAACATATAAGATGATTAGGGGTTTAGATAGGGTGGATAGTGATAGCCTTTTTCCTCGGATGGAGAAAGCTAGCACGAGGGGGCATGACTTTAAATTAAGGGGGGGTAGCTACAGGACGGATGTCAGGGGTAGGTTCTTTACCCAGCGGGTGGTGAGGGATTGGAATGCCCTGCCTGCTGCAGTTGTAGATGCGTCTAGTTTGGGGGCGTTTAAGAGATCTCTGGATAGGTTTATGGACGAAAAGGGATTGGTATAGGCTAGTGGGTCATTGTTTTTGTAACTGGTCGGCGCAACATCGTGGGCCGAAGGGCCTGTTCTGCGCTGTAATGTTCTATGTTCTATGTTCTATGTACACCCCCTCCCTATCTCTGTAACCTCCTCCAGCCCCTACACCCCCTCCAGCCCCTACATCCCCTCCCTATCTCTGTAACCTCCTCCAGCCCCTACACCCCCTCCCTATCTCTGTAACCTCCTCCAGCTCCCCTACACCCCCTCCCTATCTCTGTAACCTCCTCCAGCCCTCCTACACCCCCTCCCTATCTCTGTAACCCCCTCCAGCCCCCCTACACCCCCTCCCTATCTCTGTAACCTCCTCCAGCCCCCGACACCCCCTCCCTATCTCTGTAACCACCTCCAGCCCCCCTACACCCCCTCCCTATCTCTGTAACCTCCTCCAGACCCCTACACCCCCTCCCTATCTCTGTAACCTCCTCCAGCCCCCCTACACCCCCTCCCTATCTCTGTAACCTCCTCCAACCCCCTCCCTATCTCTGTAACCTCCTACACCCCCTCCCTATCTCTGCACCCTCCTCCAGCCCCCCTACACCCCCTCCCTATCTCTGTAACCTCCTCCAGCCACCCTACACCCCCTCCCTATCTCTGTAACCTCCTCCAGCCCCCTACACCCCCTCTCTATCTCTGTAACCTCCTCCAACCCCCCTACACCCCTCTCCCTATCTCTGTAACCTCCTCCAGCACCCTACACCCCCTCCCTATCTCTGTAACCTCCTCCAGCCCCCCTACACCCCCTCCCTATCTCTGTAACCTCCTCCAGCCCCCCTCCCTATCTCTGTAACCTCCTCCAGCCCCTCTACACCTCCCCCCTATCTCTGTAACCCCCTCCAGCCGCCCTACACCCCCTCCCTATCTCTGTAACCTCCTCCAGCCCCCCCCATCTCTGTAACCTCCTCCAGCCCCCCTACACCCCCTCCCTATCTCTGTAACCTCCTCCAGCCCCCCTACACCCCCTCCCTATCTCTGTAGCCTCCTCCTCCAGCTCCCCTCTACACCCCCTCCCTATCTCTGTAACCCCATCCAGCCCCCTACACCCCCTCCCTATCTCTGTAACCTCCTCCAGCCCCCCTCCCGATCTCTGTAACCTCCTCCAGCCCCCTACACCCCCTCCCTATCTCTGTAACCTCCTCCAGCCCCCCTACACACCCTCCCTATCTCTGTAACCTCCTCCAACCCCCTACACCCCCTCCCTATCTCTGTAACGTCCTCCAGCCCCCCTACACCCCCTCCCTATCTCTGTAACCTCCTCCAGCCCCCCTCCCTATCTCTGTAACCCCCTCCAGCCCCCCTACACCCCCTCCCTATCTCTGTAACCTCCTCCAGCCCCCCTCCCTATCTCTGTAACCCCCTCCTGCCCCCGCTACACCCCCTCCCTATCTCTGTAACCTCCTCCAGCCCCCCATACACCCCCTCCCTATCTCTCTAACCTCCTCCAGCCCCCCTACACCCCCTCCCTGTCTCTGTAACCTCCTCCAGCCCCCCTACACCCCCCTCCCTATCTCTGTAACCCCCTCCAGCCCCCCTACACCCCCCTCCCTATCTCTGTAACCTCCTCCAGCCTCGACAACTGTTCCAGCTTTCTCTATCTCCCTCTGTCTCTCTCTCTATCTCTTCTCTCACTCCCTCACTCACACATTTCCTTGTCTCTGGGGGCAATGAGATTGACCAAGGTTTAGTCTGAGTTGAGAAATTGCAACTAAGAACTCTCACAACACCCAGTTAAAGTCCAACAGGTTTAGTTGGTCGCAAAACCCATCACTTTCGGAGCCTTGCCCCTCCCTCAGGTGAGTGGGGAGTTGTATCCACCAACAGGGCAAACATGAAGACTCAAACCCGATTTACAAAATAGTGGTTGGATTGCGAGACTTTACAGGTAATCTGGAGTGGAGAGAGGGTGACGCAGAGGGTTAAAGAGATGCGTATTGTCCCCAGACAGGACGGTGAGTGAGATGTTTGCAAGCCCAGGCAAGTCACGGGGGTTACAGAGAGCGCAACAGGAACCCAAGGTCTCGGGTGAGGCCGTCCTCGTGTGTGTGTGTATGTGGGGAACTCGGCTCTTGGTCTCTGCTCTGCGCTATCGTGAAGGCCACCTTGGAGAGCGTTTACCCCAAGATCAGAGGGCGAAATCCCGTGAAGTGTTGGCCAACAGGAAGGGAACACTCTCTTTTCCCTTTGAGACCTGATTGTCTGTAAAGACTCGCGTTATTCTGCAAATTGAGTTCGTGTCTTTCAAAGCCTTGTTGGTGAACAGATCTACCACTTGTCCTGACAAAGGTGCAAGGCTCCGAAAGCGAGTGGCTTTTGCTACCAAATAAACCTGTTGGACTTTAACCTGGTGTTGAGAGAATTCTCACTGTGTTTACCCCAGTCCAATGCCTGCATCTCCACAGCCTGAGAAACTAACACAGAGCCACCGGCTTTCAAAGTTGACTGATTTTACTCTGTATCTAACCCCGTGCTGTACCTGTCCTGGGAGTGTTTGATGTGGGACAGTGTAGAGGGAGCTTTACTCTGTATCTAACCCCGTGCTGTACCTGTCCTGGGAGTGTTTGATGGGGGACAGTGTAGAGGGAGCTTTACTCTGTATCTAACCCCGTGCTGTACCTGTCCTGGGAGTGTTTGATGGGGGGACAGTGTAGAGGGAGCTTTACTCTGTATCTAACCCCGTGCTGTACCTGTCCTGGGAGTGTTTGATGTGGGGGACAGTGTAGAGGGAGCTTTACTCTGTATCTAACCCCGTGCTGTACCTGTCCTGGGAGTGTTTGATGGGGGGACAGTGTAGAGGGAGCTTTACTCTGTATCTCACCCCGTGCTGTACCTGTCCTGGGAGTGTTTGATGGGGGACAGTGTAGAGGGAGCTTTACTCTGTATCTAACCCCGTGCTGTACCTGTCCTGGGAGTGTTTGATGGGGGGACAGTGTAGAGGGAGCTTTACTCTGTATCTAACCCCGTGCTGTACCTGTCCTGGGAGTGTTTGATGGGGGACAGTGTAGAGGGAGCTTTACTCTGTATCTAACCCTGTGCTGTACCTGTCCTGGGATGGGGGACAGTGTAGAGGGAGCTTTACTCTGTATCTAACCCCGTGCTGTACCTGTTCTGGGAGTGTTTGATGTGGGGGACAGTGTAGAGGGAGCTTTACTCTGTATCTAACCCCGTGCTGTACCTGTCCTGGGAGTGTTTGATGGGGGACAGTGTAGAGGGAGCTTTACTCTGTATCTAACCCCGTGCTGTACCTGTCCTGGGAGTGTTTGATGGGGACAGTGTAGAGGGAGCTTTACTCTGTATCTAACCCCGTGCTGTACCTGTCCTGGGAGTGTTTGATGGGGGGGACAGTGTAGAGGGAGCTTTACTCTGTATCTAACCCCGTGCTGTACCTGTCCTGGGAGTGTTTGATGGGGGGGACAGTGTAGAGGGAGCTTTACTCTGTATCTAACCCTGTATCTCTCTCTGTCTCAGTGAGGTTTTACCTACAGAATCGCCCGTTAATGACACATTGTTTCAGGATGAATATCTTGGGTCGTATGAGAACTTGCCGAGTGCGACAGCCGTTTGCAAAACATGTAAGTGTGTAACTTACAGTTTTTTTGTGTTAATTCCTGTGTCTGTATCCTGTGATTAGACCACTCTGGGAGAATGTGGGACTCGCTCCCACGGGGGTGGGAGAATGTGGGACTAACTCAGTACCTCCCACTGGGGGGAGGTACTGAGTTAGTGATGAGGTTCCTGGGGCAGATGCTCGTGTTGGTAATAAATCTCAGCACGATTTCCTCTCTTGTTAACGTCTCCCTATTCTGTTTGTACACAGCCCTGAACTCTGAAGAATATGATTATGAGAATGTGGTCCGAATTTGACAGAAAATTGGCGGAGTTAAAATGACGAAAGGAGAATTTGAATGAGAGAAACAAGGAATCCAAAATAATATTCTGTCTCCAAGTAATAATGTCCTTTTGAATGTTCATATATCATCTCATCTCTCAGGGAGATATCTGTACACTGACTGGTGTCTCTCAGTCCCCTCTCTCTCTCAGGGAGATATCTGTACACTGACTGCTGTCTCTCAGTCCCCTCTCTCTCTCTCAGGGAGATATCTGTACACTGACTGGTGTCTCTCAGTCCCCTCTCTCTCTCTCTCAGGGAGATATCTGTACACTGACTGGTGTCTCTCAGTCCCCTCTCTCTCTCTCAGGGAGATATCTGTGCACTGACTGGTGTCTCTCAGTCCCCTCTCTCTCGGAGATATCTGTACACTGACTGGTGTCTCTCAGTCCCCTCTCTCTCTCTCAGGGAGATATATGTACACTGACTGGTGTCCCTCAGTCCCCTCTCTCTCTCTCAGGGAGATATCTGTACACTGACTGGTGTCTCTCAGTCCCCTCTCTCTCTCTCTCAGGGAGATATCTGTACACTGACTGGTGTCTCTCAGTCCCCTCTCTCTCTCTCAGGGAGATATCTGTACACTGACTGGTGTCTCTCAGTCCCCCCCTCTCTCTCTCTCTCTCTCTCTCTCTCTCTCTCAGGGAGATATCTGTACACTGACTGGTGTCTCTCAGGCCTCTCTCTCTCTCTCAGGGAGATATCTGTACACTGACTAGTGTCTCTCAGTCCCCTCTCTCTCTCTCTCAGGGAGATATCTGTACACTGACTGGTGTCTCTCAGTCCCCTCTCTCTCTCTCTCAGGGAGATATCTGTACATTGACTGGTGTCTCTCAGTCCCCTCTCTCTCTCTCAGGGAGATATCTGTACACTGACTGGTGTCTCTCAGTCCCCTCTCTCTCTCTCTCAGGGAGATATCTGTACACTGACTGGTGTCTCTCAGTCCTCTCTCTCTCTCTCTCTCAGGGAGATATCTGTACATTGACTGGTGTCTCTCAGTCCCCTCTCTCTCAGGGAGATATCTGTACACTGACTGGTGTCTCTCAGTCCCCTCTCTCTCTCAGGGAGATATCTGTACACTGACTGGTGTCTCTCAGTCCTCTCTCTCTCTCTCAGGGAGATATCTGTACACTGACTGGTGTCTCTCAGTCCCCTCTCTCTCTCTCAGGGAGATATCTGTACACTGACTGGTGTCTCTCAGTCCCCTCTCTCCCCCTCCGCTCAATCGTCACGCTAACCAGTAACACTCAGTCCCTCCACCACTCCCCACGCACATCTCTACAAGATGTCCCGCAGAGACTCACCAACCTACTTTCCCTCGCAATCCCAGAAGGGAAAATTGGCGAGGGAGGGGTGGGGGGCAGCAGATACATGGGGGAACGCCCACCGCCTGCAAGCTACCCCCCCCTCCCCTCCCCTCCCCGAATCCCGACTTGGAAATATATCGGCCGCCCCCCTCTCCTCTTCGGCCGTGATCTAAATCCTCCTTAACTGCGCTGTGGGTGTACCTACACAGGGTTTGAGGAGGGGGACGGGACCCTCCTGCTGAGGACGGGGTGGGGGGGAGCCCCTCAAATCAAATACTTGGGGGCGGGGTTTGTGGGGAAATCGCGTAAAGTTCCTCCCCCCAACCCTGACATGCGCGAACCTCCCGAGCTCTGGACCAGGAGGTTCCCTGACTGTGTTCCCGCTGTCGTAGGAGTCGCCCCCCAATTGGGTCGCCTCCCCCCCCACCCCGTCCCCAGGCCCTTTGGCCCCTCAATGTTGCGCCGACCAGTGGAACCAATCTAATGACCCTCGAACCTCAACTATTCCAATCTTATCCATCCGTCTATCCACTGAGTGCCCTGAAAGTTGGCGCGTCCCACAATGGTAGGACATTCCTCGCCCTCTGAGTGAAGAACCTACCTCCGTCCTCGAACTACCGCCCCTCAATTTCAAGCTACGTCCCCTCCTGTTGGCCCTCGCCACCCGAGGGAAAAAGGCTCTCGCCCGATCGAACCCTCGGTTAGGCCACCTCGTAACCTACTTCTCTCCAACCTCGAGTCCCTCGTAAGACCCCCCCCACCATAACCAGGCAACACATCCCTGGGAAGCCTCCTCCGCACCCTCCCCTAAAGCCTCCACCTCCTCCTTGTAACGCGGCGACCAGAACTGTACGCAATACTCCAAGTGCGCCCGCACTAGAGTTTTGTACAGTTGTAACGCGAACCTCCCGGCTCCCCAAACTCAATCCATCTCCTTCTTAACAACCCTCTCAACCTGGGTGCCAACTTTCAGGGATCTCTACGCCTCTCTCCGCTCGCCCACGCTATCAAGAGTCCTTCCATTAGCCCGATATCCCCTACTCCTGTTACTCTGACCAAAGTGAATCACTTTTCCGCATTAAACTCCATCTGCCACCTCTCGGCCCAGCTCTGCAGCTTATCTCTGTCCCTCTGCCAACTGTACCATCCCTCCCCACTCTCTACAACTTTTGGAGTCATCCGCAAATTTACTGACCCCTCCTTTGCAACGTGAGGGGCTAGCAACAGACAAGAAATGAATCCCACCCCCCCCCGAGTCTTTCTCCAATCTCTCCTGAATGATGGATGGCTTTCTATCTGTATCGAAACGCAGCGTGGGAACCCAGTGGATTAATTCCAAACATCTTACCATCTTCGACAGGCAAATAAAAATTTGATTTGATTTATTATTGTCCCGTGTATCGGGGAGACGGCGAAAAGTATTGTTTCTCGCGCGCTGTACAGACAAAGCATACCGTTCATAGAGCAGGAAAGGAGAGGGTGCAGAATGTAGTGTTACAGTCACAGCGAGGGTGTAGAGAAAGATCAACTTAATATTGGATTTGATTTATTATTGCCACTGGGATATAGTGAAAAGTATTGTTTCTCGCACGCCGTACAGACAAAGCATACCATTCATAGAGCAGGAAAGGAGAGGGTGCAGAATGTAGTGTTACAGTCACAGCGAGGGTGTAGAGAAAGATCAACTTAATATTTGATTTGATTTATTATTGTCCCGTGTATCGGGGAGACGGTGAAAAGTATTGTTTCTCACGCGCTGTACAGACAAAGCATACCGTTCATAGAGCAGGAAAGGAGAGGGTGCAGAATGTAGTGTTACAGTCACAGTGAGGGTGTAGAGAAAGATCAGCTTAATATTGGATTTGATTTATTATTGTCACTGGGATACGGTGAAAAGTATCGTTTCTCGCGCGCTGTACAGACAAAGCATACTGTTCATAGAGCAGGAAAGGAGAGGGTGCAGAATGCAGTGTTACAGTCACAGCGAGGGTGTAGAGAAAGATCAACTTAATATTGGATTTGATTTATTATTGTCACTGGGATACAGTGAAAAGTATTGTTTCTCGTGCGCTGTACAGACAAAGCATACCATTCATAGAGCAGGAAAGGAGACGGTGCAGAATGTAGTGTTACAGTCACAGCGAGGGTGTAGAGAAAGATCAACTTAAATGTTTGATTTGATTTATTATTGTCACGTGTATCGGGGAGACGGTGAAAAGTATTGTTTCTCACGCGCTGTACAGACAAAGCATACCGTTCATAGAGAAGGAAAGGAGAGAGGGCGCAGAATGTAGTGTTACAGTCACAGTGAGGGTGTAGAGAAAGATCAGCTTAATGCGAGGTGGGTCCATTCAAAAGTCTGACAGCAGCAGGGAAGAAGCTGTTCTTGAGTCGGTCGGTACGGGACCTCAGACTTTTGTATCTTTTTCCCCAGACGGAAGGATAGAGAATGTGTGGGGGTGTGTGTGGGGGTGTGTGGGGGGTGTGTGTGGGGGTGTGTGTGGGGGTGTGTGTGGGGGGGGGTCCTCGATTATCCCGGCTGCTTTTCCCCCGAGGCAGCGGGAAGTGTAGACGGAGTCGATGGATGGGAGGCTGGTTTGGGTGATGGGGATTGGGGGCTACATTCACCACCCTTTTGTAGTTCCTTGCGGTCTTGGGGCACAGCAAGATCCCAGACCGAGCTGTGATACATCCGGGAAAGGATGCTTTCTATGGGGGGCATCTGTCAAAGTTGGGGAGAGTCCGTAGCGGACATGCCAAATTTCCTTAGTCTTCTGAGAAAGTAGAGGGGGGGTCTTTCTGAACTATAGTGTCGGCATTGGAGGAGGGGGAGCGGGACAGGTGATCTGGGACCCCGTGGAGCTCTCTCGACCCTTTCTACTCTGTCCCCGTCGATGTAGACAGGGGAGCTTTCTCCTCTACTCTTCCTGAGGTCGATGACTATCTCCTGGTTGACGTTGAGATCCTTGTGGGAGCTTCTCCGCTCCCCCTGAGTTGCTGCAAATCTTTCTGGGCGATGAGTGGTGTGGTACTATTTTCGGAACGCAACATGGGGTGAGGTGGGGGAGGCTGTTTCGACACGCCGCGATGACGCCTGGTGGGCCAGACGAGATACCAGCGCAACACGGTGAAAGGTTTTTGGATCACGTGGAATCTATCTCCTCCTCTGAAGTATCCTGCAGGGCACACTTCATGGGTTTACGGCAGAGAAACAGGCCCCAACTTGTCCATGCCGCCTTTTCTTTTGGTCAACCCCTAAGCTAATCCCAGTTGCCCACGTTTGCCCCATATCCCTCTACACCCATGTCACTATCTAAACACTTTTAAAATTGTACCCGCCTCTATTACTGCCTCTGGCAACTCGTTCCAGACACTCATCACCCCTCTGTGCGAAAATAATTGCCCCTCTGGACACAGATCATGGTTTTTAGCAGGGAAACAGGCCCTTTGGCCCAACTTGTCCATGCTATCCCTTTTTTATAAACCCCTAAACTCGCCCCAATTGCCCACATTTGGCTCATATCCATCGTACCCAAGTAACTGTCTGAATGCTTTTTAAATTGTACCCACCTCTGGCAGCTCGTTCCAGACACTCACCACCCTCTCTGTGAAAAAAATTGCCCCTCCAAACACTTCTGTATCTCTCCCCGTAGACTTACGCCCTCTAGTTTTAGACTCCCCTACCTTTGGGGAAAAGATATTGACTATCTCGCTGATCTGTGCCCCCTCATTATTTTATAGACCTCTATAAGATCACCCCTCTACGCTCCAGAGAAAAAAGTCCCAGTCTATCCAGCCTCTCCTCAATCCATCAAGTCCCGGTAACATCCTAGTAAATCTTTTCCGCACTCTTTCTAGTTTAATAATATCCTTTCTATAATAGGGTGACCAGAACTGTACGCAGTATTTCCAAGTGTGGGTCTTACCAATGTCTTGTACAACTTCAACAAGGCATCCCAACTCCAGTTGGAGGAGTGTCAGCGGGGGAAGGAGTCCAAGGCATTGGCGCAGCTCAGCTCCAGACGTGGGATCTGAGGCTTTAGATTTGAATTTAACACGAGGGCGCAATGGGCGACGAGGATGGCGAGTGGGAGTCTGACATTCATGGTGTTACGAGATGGTGTAAAATGCTCTGGGGGGGGGTGGAGCCGGGGGTGGGGGCGGGGGTGGTGGCATCACACTGTCCCGTTAAAAAGACCATGCTTTTTCTGTGCTTAGAGAGTTCAAAAAAAATGTGAGTACACTGAGAACCCAGACTGAAACATTTGTATCATACGAACATAAGAAATAGGAGCAGGAGTTGGCCACCTTCGAGCCTGCCCCGCCATTCAATAAGATCATGGCTGATCTGTATCGGATGCCGAGCAGTCATTTTTATGACGGCCATTCAGTTGGAGTCAGGCACTTGGATACTAAGAACCTACTAAATTTAAGTCTGACACCTACTGGGGGGAAATATTGATAGGTCATCACAGGTACAAAAGAGGGGGAGCATTGGACAAAAAGGAACGAGAGCAACTGACTCCTACCAGAGAGTATACGGCGCTCGGAGAGAGAGAGAAAAATCGCTGGCCCTCAAAGCTTGATCTATGTGACCATCCAGATGGCGAAGGGATTAAGTGGAAAGAAATTTCAGGCACAGGAATTAACACAGACCCATACAAAATTGCAGCTCAGAAACAGGCCTTTTGGCCCCCCCCCTTGTCTGTGCCGAACCATTTTTCTACCTCGTCCCACTGACCTGTACTTGAACCATATCCCTCCTCTCATCCATGAACCCCTCCAAGATTTTCTTAACCGTTAAAAGTGACCCCCCCCGCATTTTCTCTCATTCCGCACTCCCACCACTCTCTGCGTGAAGAAGCCCCCCCCCACAATATTCCCTTGAAACTTTTCCCCTCTGTTTGTTTTTCTCCCCCTTAGCCTCAGTGGAAAAAGCCTGCTTGCGTTCACTCTATCTTTACCAATCTCACCCTATGCACATCTATCAAATCTCCCCTCCTTCTCCAGGGAATAAAGTCCAAACCTATTCAATCTCTCTGTAACTTAGCTTCTCGGCAATGTCCTTCTCTGCACTCTTTCAACCTTATTTACATCCTTCCTGTGACCACTTTTCGGGAATTATGTATTCCCAGATCCCTCTGTTCAACTGCACTCTTCAGAGTCCCACCTGTACGTTCTACTTTGGTTTGTCTTTCCAAATTGCGACACCCGACACTTCTCTGTGTTAAATTCTGTCTGCACTCAACTTGCCTGCGTTAAATATGGTGACTACTGGAGTGCCCCAGGGGTCGGTGCTGGGGCCTCAGCTATTTACCATTTATATAGATGATCTGGAGGAGGGAACCGAGTGTAGGGTGTCGAAATTTGCTGATGACACCAAGATTGGGGGAACGGCAAATTGTGCGGAGGGTGTGGAGAGTCTGCAGAGGGATCTAGATAGGCTGGGCGAATGGGCCAGGAAATGGCAAATGGAATTTAATGTTGGCAAGTGCGAGGTGGTCCACTTTGGTAGGAATAATGGTAGGAAGGACTATTACTTACGTGGCGAAAAACTGCAGCGTGCGACGGTGCAGAGGGATCTGGGCGTCCTTGTGCATGAGTCGCAAAAACCCAGCTTGCAGGTGCAGCAGGTGGTCAGGAAGGCGAATGGGATGCTGGCCTTCATAGCGAGGGGGATTGAATATAAAAGTAGGGAGGTCTTGCTGCGGCTGTATAGGGCATTGGTGAGGCCGCAGCTGGAGTACTGTGTGCAGTTTTGGTCGCCGCACTTACGCAAGGATATTTTGGCCTTGGAGGGAGTGCAGAGGAGGTTTACTAGGCTGATACCGGAGTTGAGGGGGTTGAGCTATGAGGAGAGGCTGAATAAACTAGGCTTGTACTCGTTAGAGTTTAGAAGAATGAGGGGAGATCTCATTGAGACGTATAAGATGATGAATGGGATGGATAGGATAGAGGTGGAGAGACTCTTCCTGCTCAAAAAAGACAGTAGGACTAGGGGGCACAGCCTCAAGATAAAGGGGGGGGGGCGGTTTAGAACGGAGTTGAGGAGGAACTTCTTCACTCAAAGGGTGGTGAATCTCTGGAATTCTCTGCCCGTTGAAGTGGTGGAGGCTGCCTCGCTAAATATTTTTAAGACGCGGGTTGATGGGTTTTTGATAAGCGAGGGGATTAAGGGTTATGGGGAGAGGGCGGGAATGTGGAACTGAGCCACGACAGATCAGCCAAGATCTTATTGAATGGCGGGGCAGGCTCTAAGGGCTAGATGGCCGACTCCTGCTCCTATTTCTTATGTTCTTATGTTCTTAAATATGGAAGAAGAGTCCAAATATTCCAGGAGATAAAACCTGGTTGGAAATTCGAGAGTGACTGAATTGTATTTTTGTTAATGAGTGGGCTGTGTATTTATGGGAACAGCATTCCATCAGAGTTGTATTTTATCAGGGAATAGTTAATAGTTAGAAGGGATTTATCTGGTTTAATACTTTAGTTAATTTGCTCGCTATTAGTTAGATAAAGAAATTGTTCCAAATTGATTCCTGAGTGTTGGGAAGTAATTTTGATGGAACCACCAGAGGTCGCTGAAGAGCAGGTCACACCACACACGCTTTACAGATTATAGAATCGAACCCTACAATATAGGAGGAGGCCATTCAGCCCATCGAGTCTGCGCCGACCACAATCCCACCCTATCCCTATAACCCCATGCATTTACCCTACCCAGTCCTACTAACACTAAGGGGACAATTTAGCATGACCAATCCCCCCTAACCTACACATCTTTGGACACTAAGGGGCAATTTAGCACGGCCAATCCCCCCTAACCTACACATCTTTGGACACTAAGGGGCAATTTAGCATGGCCAATCCCCCTAACCTACACATCTTTGGACACTAAGGGGCAATTTAGCACGGCCAATCCACTCTAACCTACACATCTTTGGACACTAAGGGACAATTTAGCACGGCCAATCCACCCTAACCTACACATCTTTGGACACTAAGGGACAATTTAGCACGGCCAATCCACCCTAACCTACACATCTTTGGGACACTAAGGGGCAATTTAGCACGGCCAATCCCCCCTAACCTACACATCTTTGGACACTAAGGGACAATTTAGCACGGCCAATCCCCCCTAACCTACACATCTTTGGACACTAAGGGACAATTTAGCACGGCCAATCCACCCTAACCCACACATCTTTGGACACTAAGGGACAATTTAGCACGGCCAATCCACCCTAACCTACAAATCTTTGGACACTAAGGGGACAATTTAGCACGGCCAATCCACCCTAACCTACACATCTTTGGACACTAAGGGACAATTTAGCACGGCCAATCCACCACCACTCAGAGACAGAGACAGAGAGCAAACATTACCCTGGGGTTTATTAACAGGGGCACAGAGAACAGCAGCAAGAAACTTCTCTTAAACTCAGATATCACACCCACTGACCCTCAACTGGAGTAAAGTGTCCCACTCTGGGGATCCCAATACAGCGACAGAGAGACAGGGAGGGAGAGAGAGACGGATAGAGAGAGAGAGAGAGAGAGGGAGGGACAGAGAGAGAGAGACAGAGAGAGAGAGAGAGACAGAGAGAGAGAGAGAGAGACAGAGAGAGAGAGAGAGACAGAGAGAGAGAGAGAGAGAGAGAGACAGAGAGAGAGAGAGACAGAGAGAGAGAGAGACAGAGAGAGAGAGAGAGTGAGTGGGGTAGAGATTGAGGAGAACGGTTCCAGCGATGAGTGGATTCAGTGACGGGGAGAGATTGGAGAAGTCGGGGACTGTTCCCCTTGGGGAAGAGACGGGCGACAGGAGATTGGGATCGAGGTGTTCAGGATCAAGAGGGGGGTCCCCGGACAGAGTCGAGGGGGAGAGAAACCCTTCCCCATTGGCAGGAGGATCGGGGACCAGAGGGGGGAGGGACACAGATTGAAGGGGGTTGGTTAGAAGAAGCGAGGGAGACACGGGGAGAAACTTTATCACACAGGATCTGGGACGGACCTGTCCCAGAGTGTGGGGGGGGGGGAGAGGCAGATTCACACAGCGAGTGGTTAGGATCTGGAACGGAGCTGTCCCAGAGTGTGGGGGAGAGGCAGATTCACACAGCGAGTGGTTAGGATCTGGAATGGAGCTGTCCCAGAGTGTGGGGGGGGGGGAGGGACATTGGCGGGATAGCACAGAGACTGAAGGGAGGAATGGCCTCATTTTGTACCCTTTTCCTGTGATGTGACATTCTGAAATTAAAACTCCGCAAACTCCTTACAATCTCGTCCAAAACTTTATTTAGAAATTATAAATAGTCATCATATATTCTCACACACACATATTTTACAAATGTATCAAAATTCAAAAAATTGGCAGTCCGAATTCAATATAAACCAGCTCAGATACAGAGTAAAGCTCCCTCTACACTGTCCCCCCCATCAAACACTCCCAGGACAGGTACAGCACGGGGTTAGATACAGAGTAAAGCTCCCTCTACACTGTCCCCCCATCAAACACTCCCAGGACAGGTACAGCACAGGGTTAGATACAGAGTAAAGCTCCCTCTACACTGTCCCCCACATCAAACACTCCCAGGACAGGTACAGCACGGGGTTAGATACAGAGTAAAGCTCCCTCTACACTGTCCCCCCCATCAAAACACTCCCAGGACAGGTACAGCACGGGGTTAGATACAGAGTAAAGCTCCCTCTACACTGTCCCCCCATCAAACACTCCCAGGACAGGTACAGCACGGGGGTTAGATACAGAGTAAAGCTCCCTCTACACTGTCCCCCCATCAAACACTCCCAGGACAGGTACAGCACGGGGTTAGATACAGAGTAAAGCTCCCTCTACACTGTCCCCATCAAACACTCCAGGACAGGGACAGCATGGGGTTAGATACAGAGGGGATACATTGTGAAACCCAGAGTGGGGGAAAGGACAGTGTATCGAACGCACTGTGACACCCGATCCCAGAGTGGGGGAAAGGACAGTGTATCTAATGCACTGTGACACCCGGTCCCAGAGTGGGGGAAAGGACAGTGTATCTAACGCACTGTGACACCCGGTCCCAGAGTGGGGGGAATGGACAGTGTATCTAACGCACTGTGACACCCGGTCCCAGAGTGGGGGAAAGGACAGTGTATCTAACGCACTGTGACACCCGGTCCCAGAGAGGGGGAAAGGACAGTGTATCTAACGCACTGTGACACCCGGTCCCAGAGTGGGGGGAATGGACAGTGTATCTAACGCACTGTGACACCCGGTCCCAGAGAGGGGGAAAGGACAGTGTATCTAACGCACTGTGATACCCGGTCCCAGAGTGGGGGAAAGGACAGTGTATCTAACGCACTGTGACACCCGGTCCCAGAGAGGGGGAAAGGACAGTGTATCTAACGCACTGTGACACCCGGTCCCAGAGTGGGGGAAAGGACAGTGTATCTAACGCACTGTGACACCCGGTCCCAGAGAGGGGGAAAGGACAGTGTATCTAACGCACTGTGACACCCGGTCCCAGAGAGGGGGAAAGGACAGTGTATCTAACGCACTGTGATACCCGGTCCCAGAGTGGGGGAAAGGACAGTGTATCTAACGCACTGTGACACCCGGTCCCAGAGAGGGGGAAAGGACAGTGTATCTAACGCACTGTGACACCCGGTCCCAGAGAGGGGGAAAGGACAGTGTATCTAACGCACTGTGACACCCGGTCCCAGAGAGGGGGAAAGGACAGTGTATCTAACGCACTGTGACACCCGGTCCCAGAGAGGGGGAAAGGACAGTGTATCTAACGCACTGTGACACCCGGTCCCAGAGAGGGGGAAAGGACAGTGTATCTAACGCACTGTGACACCCGGTCCCAGAGAGGGGGAAAGGACAGTGTATCTAACGCACTGTGACACCCGGTCCCAGAGTGGGGGAAAGGACAGTGTATCTAACGCACTGTGACACCCGGTCCCAGAGAGGGGGGAAAGGACAGTGTATCTAACGCACTGTGATACCCGGTCCCAGAGTTGGGGAAAGGACAGTGTATCTAACGCACTGTGACACCCGGTCCCAGAGTGGGGGAAAGGACAGTGTATCTAACGCACTGTGACACCCGGTCCCAGAGTGGGGGAAAGGACAGTGTATCTAACGCACTGTGACACCCGGTCCCAGAGTGGGGGAAAGGACAGTGTATCTAACGCACTGTGATACCCGGTCCCAGAGAGGGGGGAAAGGACAGTGTATCTAACGCACTGTGACACCCGGTCCCAGAGAGGGGGAAAGGACAGTGTATCTAACGCACTGTGACACCCGGTCCCCCGATGAGTCTTTGTCCTTGGTGAAGAGTTTGGAAGCTGGTTTCGTTGCGGTGTGCCAGACGCTGTCCGTTTCGTCAGTGGCGGGTGCCACCCGATGGGGGGGAAACGATGCGTGGTATCTCTGTCCCGCTGCCCTCGCACCCCTCTGCCCCGCCGCAGGGATGGCCAATCTGCCCTCCGGATCCTTCTCTCAACGGCAAAAACGTCCTCCTGTTGGCATGAGTTTGGCGATGAGAAGCCATCATTGGCGACTGAGGCCCTGTGGGGTAGGCCTGAGTGACCCTCCCGTTGGCATCGAGGGGGACGGACCTCGATCGCGCCCCCCACCGCCCTCCGTCACGGTGCCTGCCTAATCTCAAACCCTTACAGCGTCCCTTCCCTTCCTAGTCCCGTATCCCTCCCGTTGCCCCTGGAATGGGTATCTGCTCGAACCACCTTCCCCCTTGGGGGGGGGGGGTGGGGGGGCCTTTTCTGTGGCGTTTCCCCATCCCCCTTCTGCGTTAAAATAAAAAAAACTCCCCTCGTACATCTCCTCCGAACTCCTCCCCGCGCACCTTACACCGGTGGCTCCCCCGCGTAATTGACTCTGGTGGGGAGGTAAAAAGCTTCTGTTCCCTCATCATCCTCCGTTCCCCCCTCAACCTCCAGTGAGAACAAACCCAAGTTTCTCCACCCTCTCCTCATGGCTAACGCCCTCCATAACCAGGGCTGCATCTTTTCCCGAACCCTCTCCAACGCCTCCACACCCTTCTGCAGAGACCCAGAATCGAACTCTATATTCCAAGTGCGGCCTCACTAAGGTTCTATAACGTGACTCGCCGATTTTTAAACTCAGTGCCCCGGCCGATGAGGGCAAGCATTGCCGTATGCCTTCTTGACCACCTTCTCCCCCTGCGTTGCCACTTTCAGTGGCCTGTGTGTCTGTACGCCCAGATCCCTCTACCTATCAATACCCTGCATACCTGTACGCCCAGATCCCTCTGCCTATCAATACTCTGTGTACCTGTACGCCCAGATCCCTCTGCCTATCAATACCCTGTGTACCTGTACGCCCAGATCCCTCTGCCTATCAATACTCTGTGTACCTGTACGCCCGGATCCCTCTGCCTATCAATACTCTGTGTACCTGTACGCCCGGATCCCTCTGCCTATCAATACTCTGTGTACCTGTACGCCCGGATCCCTCTGCCTATCAATACTCTGTGTACCTGTACGCCCAGATCCCTCTGCCTATCAATACTCTGCGTACCTGTATGCCCAGATCCCTCTGCCTATCAATACTCTGTGTATCTGTACGCCCAGATCCCTCTGCCTATCAATACTCTGTGTACCTGTACGCCCAGATCCCTCTGCCTATCAATACCCTGTGTACCTGTACGCCCAGATCCCTCTGCCTATCAATACTCTGTATACCTGTACGCCCAGATCCCTCTGCCGATTAATACCCTGTGTACCTGTACACCCAGATCCCTCTGCCTAACAATACTCTGTGCGCCTATATGCCCAGATCCCTCTGCCTATCAATACTCTGTGTACCTGTACGCCCAGATCCCTCTGCCTATCAATACTCTGTGTACCTGTACGCCCGGATCCCTCTGCCTATCAATACTCTGTGTACCTGTACACCCAGATCCCTCTGCCTAACAATACTCTGTGCGCCTATACGCCCAGATCCCTCTGCCTATCAATACTCTGTGTACCTGTACGCCCAGATCCCTCTGCCTAACAATACTCTGTGCGCCTATACGCCCAGATCCCTCTGCCTATCAATACTCTGCGTACCTGTAAGCCCAGATCCCTCTGCCTATCAATACTCTGTGTATCTGTACGCCCAGATCCCTCTGCCTATCAATACTCTGTGTATCTGTACGCCCAGATCCCTCTGCCTATCAATACTCTGTGTACCTGTACGCCCAGATCCCTCTGCCTATCAATACTCTGTGTACCTGTACGCCCAGATCCTCTGCCTATCGATACTCTGTGTACCTGTACGCCCAGATCCCTCTGCCGATCAATACCCTGTGTACCTGTACGCCCAGATCCCTCTGCCTATCAATACTCTGTGTACCTGTACGCCCAGATCCCTCTGCCTATCAATACTCTGTGTACCTGTACGCCCAGATCCCTCTGCCTATCGATACTCTGTGTACCTGTACGCCCAGATCACTCTGCCGATCAATACCCTGTGTACCTGTACGCCCAGATCCCTCTGCCTATCAATACTCTGTGTACCTGTACGCCCAGATCCCTCTGCCTATCAATACTCTGTGTACCTGTACGCCCAGATCCTCTGCCTATCAATACTCTGTGTACCTGTAACGCCACCAATTTTGTGTGCCGTATGCGAGCTAACTCATCAGACCGGCCAGATCTAAATAGTTCGTAAGTAACTGCAAAGGGCTAACCTCCCAGCACACTGATCCCTGAGGATCATCGCCAGACACAGCCCTCCATTCAGTAAAGCACCCCACCCCCCCTGCGAACAACACAGCCTTCCTCACTCAAGACTAAGGAAATTTGGCATGTCCGCTACGGACTCTCCCCAACTTTTACAGACGCCCCCCATAGAAAGCACCCTTTCCCGGATGTATCACAGCTCGGTCTGGGATCCTGCTGTGCCCCAAGACCGCAAGGAACTACAAAAGGGTGGTGAACGTGGCCCCCAATCCCCATCACCCAAACCAGCCTCCCATCCATCGACTCCGTCTACACTTCCCGCTGCCTCGGGGGGGGGAAAAGCAGCCGGGATAATCGAGGACCCCCCCCACACACACACCCCCACACACACCCCCACACACCCCGGACATTCTCTATCCTTCCGTCGGGGAAAAAGATACAAAAGTCTGAGGTCCCGTACCGACCGACTCAAGAACAGCTTCTTCCCTGCTGCTGTCAGACTTTTGAATGGACCCACCTCGCATTAAGCTGATCTTTCTCTACACCCTCACTGTGACTGTAACACTACATTCTGCACCCTCTCCTTTCCTGCTCTATGAACGGTATGCTTTGTCTGTACAGCGCGCGAGAAACAATACTGTTCACCGTCTCCCCGATACACGGGACAATAATAAATCAAATCAAATCCTTCTCCCCTCTGTATTCTCACACTGTTAGATGTCTGATACACTGTCCTTTCCCCCACTCTGGGACCGGGTGTCACAGTGCGTTAGATACACTGTCCTTTCCCCCTCTCTGGGACCGGGTGTCACAGTGCGTTAGATACACTGTCCTTTCCCCCACTCTGGGACCGGGTGTCACAGTGCGTTAGATACACTGTCCTTTCCCCTCTCTCTGGGACCGGGTATCACAGTGCGTTAGATACACTGTCCTTTCCCCCACTCTGGGACCGGGTGTCACAGTGCGTTAGATACACTGTCCTTTCCCCCACTCTGGGACCGGGTGTCACAGTGCGTTAGATACACTGTCCTTTCCCCTCTCTGGGACCGGGTATCACAGTGCGTTAGATACACTGTCCTTTCCCCCTCTCTGGGACCGGGTGTCACAGTGCTGTTAGATACACTGTCCTTTCCCCTCTCTGGGACCGGGTGTCACAGTGCGTTAGATACACTGTCCTTTCCCCCACTCTGGGACCGGGTGTCACAGTGCGTTAGATACACTGTCCTTTCCCCCACTCTGGGACCGGGTATCACAGTGCGTTAGATACACTGTCCTTTCCCCCTCTCTGGGACCGGGTATCACAGTGCGTTAGATACACTGTCCTTTCCCCCACTCTGGGACCGGGTGTCACAGTGCGTTAGATACACTGTCCTTTCCCCCACTCTGGGACCGGGTATCACAGTGCGTTAGATACACTGTCCTTTCCCCCTCTCTGGGACCGGGTGTCACAGTGCGTTAGATACACTGTCCTTTCCCCCACTCTGGGACCGGGTGTCACAGTGCGTTAGATACACTGTCCTTTCCCCCTCTCTGGGACCGGGTATCACAGTGCGTTAGATAAGAGAAATGGTTAGGCGTTGGGGAGAGTTGGAGAACAGAGAGATCGTGGGGGACAGGTTCAGAGCTCCTTGAAAGTGGGGGACAGAGCGGTGAAGAAGGCATTCGGCATGCTTGGTTTCATCGGTCAGGATACAGGAGTTGGGACGTCTTGTTGAAGTTGTACAAGACATTGGGAAGGCCCACACTTGGAAATACTGTGTACAGTTCTGGTCACCCTATTATAGAAAGGATATTATTAAACTAGAAAGAGAGCAGAAAAGATTTACTAGGATGTTACCGGGACTTGATGGATTGAGGAGAGGCTGGATAGACTGGGACTTTTTTCTCTGGAGTGTAGAGGGGTGATCTTATAGAGGTCTATAAAATAATGAGGGGGCACAGATCAGCGAGATAGTCAATATCTTTTCCCCAAAGGGAGGGGGGTCTAAAACTAGAGGGTGTAGGTTTGAGGGGTGATCTTATAGAGGTCTATAAAATAATGAGGGGCACAGATCAGCGAGATAGTCAATATCTTTTCCCCAAAGGTAGGGGGGTCTAAAACTAGAGGGTTAGGTTTAAGGTGAGTGGGGAAAGTGTCCAGAGGGGCAATTTTTTCACCCAGAGGGTGGTGAGTGTCTGGAACGAGCTGCCAGAGGCAGTAGTAGAGGCAGGTACAATTTAAAAAGCATTTAGACACTTACATGGGTTCGATGGGTGAGGTGGGATGTGGGCCAAACGCGGGCAATTGGGGTTAGTTTAGAGGTTAAACAAAAAAGGCAGCATGGACAAGTTGGGCCAACATGCCTGTTTCCACGTTGTAAGTTGCGATCTGTGCCCTGAAGGATACTTCAGGGAAGGAGATAGATTCCGCATCGGGGAGGGTTCTGGCCAGGTTTTTTTTTGCCAAAGTCTATTCTCAGTTGAATAACTGAAGTAGTTGTTCCGTTTTTACACAATTTAGAATTTAAACTGGGTAACAGGCGATGAGTTGCAACTGTAAAACTTTGACAGAGGTTCGAAACAAAGAGAGGAAGTGCAGGATGAGTAAAGAGTTCATCCCTGTTTGTGTTTGTCTCATTCTATGTTCTTAAGTGTTTAAATTAAACATCCGATAATAGTTTGGTGCCCCAAAGGAGGCTGCGAAAAGATGTCGATGCAATTGCCCAGAGATCAAACCTTTCCTTCACCACATCGGTCAAATATTCCCACGTCAAATTCCAGTTGAGGACAAGAATCCCTTCCCACAGGCTGATGGCGCAAGGATTGCGGGAGGCGCGGCGGGGTGGGCTTGGGGTGGGGGGTGGCGTACAGGAGAGAGTCATGGGATTTTGAGAAAAGGCAAGGAAAAACCAACTTTTTTTTGGTCCGGAGCAGTCAGAACTGTCAAGGAACTGTCGGATTATATTACACGGCGGCAGCACGCGGCAATTTTCAAATGCGAGGGAGGGAGGAGATGGAGGGGTTGAGAGGGAGAGGTGGGGGAGAGAGCGAGAGCTCAGCACAATGGCCCCTCCCTTGACCCAAACACAGAAGGAAAAGATTACGCACCTTCAATCCGAGGTCAGAATCTGGTGTTCGGGCTCTTCTGCAATCCCAATCTCCTGCACGGGTTCTGGAAGCCATAGAAAACACAGAGTAAACAATTGGCTAGCTCCCACGGCCCCACAGATCGCTGCCAGAGAGACACTCCCTCTTTAACAGGACTCCCTGACAGAGAGAGACTATCTCTTTAACAGGGGAGTACCTGACGGAGAGACTCCCTCTCTAACAGGGGAGTCCCTGATGGAGAGACTCCCTCTTAAACAGGAGGGTCCCTGACAGAGAGACTCCCTCTTTAACAGGGGAGTCCTGACAGAGAGACTCCATCTTTAACAGGGGAGTCCCTGACGGAGAGACTCTCTCTTTAACAGGGGAGTCCCTGACAGAGAGACTCCCACTTTACCAGGGCAGTCCCTGACGGAGAGACTCTCTCTTTAACAGGAGAGTCCCTGACAGAGAGACTCCCTCTTTAACAGGGGAGTCCCTGACGGAGAGACTCTCTTTAACAGGGGAGTCCTGACAGAGAGACTCCCACTTTACCAGGGCAGTCCCTGACGGAGAGACTCTCTCTTTAACAGGGGAGTCCCTGACAGAGAGACTCCCTCTTTAACAGGACAGTCCCTGATGGAGAGACTCGCGCTTCAGCAGGGGAGTCCCTGATGGAGAGACTCCCTCTTTAACAGGGGTCCCGGACAGAGAGACTACTTCTTTAACAGGAGAGTCCCTGATGGAGAGACTCCCTCCTTAACAGCGGAGTATCTGACAGAGAGACCCTCTTTAACAGGAGAGACCCTGACGGAGAGACTCCCTCTTTAACAAGAGAGTCCCTGCGGAGAGACTCCCTCTTTAACAGGAGAGTCCCTGACAGAGAGACTCCCTCTTTAACAAGAGAGTCCCTGGCGGAGAGACTCCCTCTTCAACAGGGGAGTTCCTGACAGAGAGACTCCCTCTTTAACAGGGGTCAGCTACTCACTTGCAATGTCTGATGGCTGATATTCCTTCGATTTAATCCAGGCTAACAAAGCAGCGAGAGGGATAGCGACAAGGACCACAGCAACCAGGACCCAAATCCAGGCAGGCATTGTGGATTCGGGCTGGATAACAGGAGGAGAACTCGTCGCTAAAACACAGAGATAACGGGATTGAGCACAGAGTGTGGGAATAGAGAGAAAACCCCAATAATATTCCCGCAGTGCGGGGCTCCCTCAGCACCGACCCTCCCACAGTGCGGGACTCCCTCAGCACCGACCCTCCCACAGTGCGGGACTCCCTCAGCACCGACCCTCCCACAGTGTGGGACTCCCTCAGCACTGACCCTCCCACAGTGCGGGACTCCCTCAGCACCGACCCTCCCACAGTGCGGGACTCCCTCAGCACTGACCCTCCCACAGTGGGACTCCCTCAGCACCGACCCTCCCCACAGGGCGGGACTCCCTCAGCACCGACCCTCCCACAGTGCGGGACTCCCTCAGCACCGACCCTCCCACAGTGCGGGACTCCCTCAGCACCGACCCTCCCACTGTGCCCAGGACTCCCTCAGCACCGACCCTCCCCACAGTGCAGGACTCCTCACTCCCTGAGTCTCTCTCTCTCAGGGAGATATCTGTACACTGACTGGTGTCTCTCAGTCCC
>NW_027650923.1:0-34660 GCF_965287045.1 Carcharhinus amblyrhynchos
CTCTCTGGCAGGATTGGTGGGGAGCCGGGTTTGGACGGAGGAGCGGGAAATCCCTTCATTCCTGTGGGTGCCGAACCTTTGGAATTCTCAAGCCCAGACGGAGCTCGGTCACCGAGTGTATCTCAGGCAGAAATCGTGGACTTATAGAGTCCCTACGGCATAGGAGGCCATTCAGCCCATCCTATCTTCACCAACTCTCAGACAGAGCATCTTACCTAGACCCTTCGCACCCCACCCCCTACCCTATCCCAGTAACCCCACAAAAAATCCCACTTATCCCCCTAACCCACACACCCTTTGGACACTAAGGGGCAATTTAGCATGGCCAATCCCCCTAACCCGCACATCTTTGGACTGTTGGAGCACCCTGGGAAACCCACGCAGACATGGGGAGAACATGCAAAGTCCACACAGACAGCGACCCGAGTCTGGAATTGAAGCCAGGTCCCTGGCACCGTGAGCAGCAGCGCTAACCACTGGGCCACCGTGATGCCCGTGAGATTGTGAGAGATTTTAGGAAACTGAGAGGTTTGAGGGATAGGGGCTGTGGGGAAAGCAGCGTCAATCGGCCATGATGATACTTAGTGACGCAGCATGTCCAAGAGAGGGGCTGAATGGCCTCCTCCTGTTCCTGTGTAACAGGCTCGAGGGGCTGAATGGCCTCCTCCTGTTCCCGTGTAACAGGCTGGAAAGAGAGGGGCTGAATGTCCTCCTCCTGTTCCTGTGTAACAGGCTCGAGGGGCTGAATGGCCTCCTCCTGTTCCTGTGTAACAGGCTGGAGAGAGAGGGGCTGAATGGCCTCCTCCTGTTCCTGTGTAACAGGCTCGAGAGAGAGGGGCTGAATGGCCTCCTCCTGTTCCTGTGTAACAGGCTCGAGGGGCTGAATGGCCTCCTCCTGTTCCTGTGTAACAGGCTGGAGAGAGAGGGGCTGAATGGCCTCCTCCTGTTCCTGTGTAACAGGCTCGAGAGAGAGGGGCTGAATGGCCTCCTCCTGTTCCTGTGTAACAGGCTCGAGAGAGAGGGGCTGAATGGCCTCCTCCTGTCCCTGTGTAACAGGCTCGAGAGAGAGGGGCTGAATGGCCTCCTCCTGTTCCTGTGTAACAGGCTCGAGAGAGAGGGGCTGAATGGCCTCCTCCTGTTCCTGTGTAACAGGCTCGAGAGAGAGGGGCTGAATGGCCTCCTCCTGTCCCTGTGTAACAGGCTCGAGAGAGAGGGGCTGAATGGCCTCCTCCTGTTCCTGTGTAACAGGCTCGAGAGAGAGGGGCTGAATGGCCTCCTCCTGTCCCTGTGTAACAGGCTCGAGAGGGGCTGAATGGCCTCCTCCTGTTCCTGTGTAACAGGCTCGAGAGAGAGGGGCTGAATGGCCTCCTCCTGTTCCTGTGTAACAGGCTCGAGAGAGAGGGGCTGAATGGCCTCCTCCTGTTCCTGTGTAACAGGCTCGAGAGGGGCTGAATGGCCTCCCCCTCCTCCTCCTATTGGGCCGGGGGCCGAGGGGCCGAGCCGGTCCAATTGGTCGGGCTGGGTGTGAGGTCACAATGGGCAATGGGTCATCGGCTATGACATCACAGAGCTTCCTGCTGTGCAACCGTCGTCATGGTGACCACCACCACCACCCCCTCAACCCACTCCCCCCTTCCCCACCCCCACCCTGCCCAACGACATCACCCACCCACCCCCCCCCACCCCAACCCCCCACCCCCCACCCCAACCCCCCACCCCCACCAAAACCCCGACCTTGGGCATCGTCACAGTGGCAGTGTGTAGCAGCCTCTGGGTCCCTACAAGGCGGGATTGCTGTTGTGTGGGTGTGTGTGTGGGTGGCTGGGTGGGTGGGCCGTGCTCTGTTAGTCTCGGGTCTCTCCCTCGGCCACCTCCTCCTATGCGAAGCGCCCAGGCGCCAGGGCGATGAACAGGACGCTGTTTATATCCTCCACTGAGGCGGCAAAAGCCTCCGCCGATGTCTCCTGTGAGATCTTCAAAACCGCCCTGCAGTTCCTCTCCGAGCACAGGTCCATCATCGCTGGAGTGGCAATGGCAGGTAAGGGGGCAAGGGCAACGGAGGGAGGGGGAGAGGGACTGAGGGAGAGGGAGGGAGAGGGAGGGGGAGAGGGGGAGAGGGAGGGAGAGAGAGAGGGGAGAGAGAGAGGGAGAGAGAGGGACTGAGAGAGAGGGACGGAGAGAGAGGGGGAGAGGGACTGAGAGAGAGGGGGAGAGAGGGAGAGAGAGAGAGGGGGAGAGAGAGGGAGAGAGGACGGAGAGAGAGGGAGAGAGAGAGGGGAGAGAGAGGGGAGAGGGGGAGAGAGAGAGGGGGAGAGAGAGGGACGGAGAGAGAGGGACTGAGAGAGAGAGAGGGGAGAGAGAGGGAGAGAGGGACTGAGAGAGAGGGGAGAGAGATGGAGAGAGAGAAGGACTGAGAGAGACTGAGAGAGGGACTGAGAGAGAGGGAGAGAGAGAGGGACGGGAGAGAGAGGGACTGAGAGAGAGGGACTGAGAGAGAGGGAGGGAGGGAGAGAGAGAGAGAGAGGGGGAGAGAGAGGGACGGAGAGAGAGGGGGAGAGAGAGGGGGAGAGAGAGGGACGGAGAGAGAGGGAGAGAGAGAGGGACTAAGAGAGAGGGGGAGAGAGAGAGGGGGAGAGGGAGGGACGGAGAGAGAGGGGGAGAGGGGGAGAGAGAGGGACTGAGAGAGAGGGGGAGAGAGAGGGACGGAGAGAGAGGGACTGAGAGAGAGGGACTGAGAGAGAGGGAGGGAGGGAGAGAGAGAGAGAGAGAGGGGGAGAGAGAGGGACGGAGAGAGAGGGACTGAGAGAGAGGGAGGGAGGGAGAGAGAGAGAGAGAGGGGAGAGAGAGGGACGGAGAGAGAGGGGAGAGAGAGGGGGAGAGAGAGGGACGGAGAGAGAGGGAGAGAGAGAGGGACTAAGAGAGAGGGGAGAGAGAGGGGGAGAGGGAGGGACGGAGAGAGAGGGGGAGAGGGAGGGAGAGAGAGAGGGACGGAGAGAGAGAGGGGGAGAGGGAGGGAGAGAGGGACTGAGAGAGAGGGACTGAGAGAGAGGGACGGAGAGAGAGGGACAGAGGGGGAGGGAGAGAGAGAGAGAGAGAGAGAGGGAGAGAGAGAGGGGGAGAGAGAGGGACGAGAGAGAGGGACTGAGAGAGAGGGGAGAGGGAGGGAGAGAGGGACTGAGAGAGAGGGGGAGAGGGAGGGAGAGAGGGACTGAGAGAGAGGGGGAGAGAGAGGGAGAGAGAGAGGGACTGAGAGAGAGGGGGAGAGAGATGGAGAGAGAGAGGGACCGAGAGAGAGAGGGAAGAGAGAGGGACTGAGAGAGACAGAGACACAGAAAGACAGAGACACAGCAAGACAGATAAAGACAGACAGAGAGAGACAGAGAGAGAGAGATGATTATCATTTGCTGTCTCTCCAATCCTACCCATATCTCACCCTCACCCCTGCTGCCCTAAGTCTGAAAGACAGATCTGAACCAATAAGTCTGAGGCGTTCGCAGCGACCTTCAGCCAGAAGTGCCCGAGCGGATGATCCATCTCAGTCTCCTCCGGTGGTCCCCAACCTCTCAGATACCAATCAGTCTCCAGCCAACTCGATTCACTCCAGGTGACATCAAGAGACGGTCGGAGGCTCTGAAAAGGCAGCTGGAAACATTGGGCAATAGTACTGAAGACTTGTGCTCCAGAACTTGCCACACTCCCTAGACAAGCTCTTCAGTACCGTTCCAACACTGGCATCCACCCACAGCACTGTGGAAAATTGCCCAGGTCCAAAAGAGACAGGACCAATCCAACCCGGCCAATTCCCACCCCATCAGTCTACTCTCGATCATCAGTAAAGTGATGGAAGGAGACATGGACAGCGCTATCAAGCAGCACTTACTCTGCAATAACCTGCTCAGTGACACCCAGTGTGGGTTTGGCCCAGGGTCACTCTGCTCTTGACCTCATTACAGCCTTGGTTCAAACATGGACAAAAGAGCTGAATTCCAGAGGTGGGAGTGACAGTTCTTGACATCAAGGCTGCATTTGACTGAGTGTGGCATCAAGGAGCGAAACTGGAATCAGTGGGAATCAGGAGACAAACTCTCCGCTGCTTGGAGTCATTCCTGGCACAAAGGAAGATGGTTGTGGTGGTTGGAGTTCGATCATCTCAGCTCCAGGACATCCCTGCAGGAGTTCCTCAGGGTTGTGTCCGAGGCCCCAGCCATCTTCAGCTGCTTCATCAATGTCCTTCCCTCCATCATAAGGTCAGAAGTGGGGATGTTCGCTGATAACTGCACAATGTTCAGCACCGTTCACCACTCCTCAGATCCTAGAGTAGCCCGTGTCAAATGCAGCAAGACCTGGACAAGATCCAGGCTCGGCTGACAAGTGGAGAGTAACATTCACCCCACACAAGCACCAGGCAATGCCCATCGCCAACAAGAGAGGATCTAACCATCTCCCCTTGACATTCAATGACATTCCCATCACTGAATCCCTCCCACTATCAACATCCTGGGGGTTACCATTGACCAGAAACTGACCTGGACCCAGCCATATAAATACTGTGGCTCCCAGAGCAGGTCAGAGGCTGGGAATCCTGCGGAGAGTAACTCACCTCCTGACTCCCCCCAAAGCCTGTCCACCATCTACAAGGCACAAGTCAGGAGTGTGATGGAATACTCTCCCTCTCGCCTGGATGAGCGCGGCTCCGACAACACTCGAGAAGCTCGACACCATCCGGACAAAGCAGCCCACCCCCCTCAATCGACACACTAACCACCCACCCTCGACATTCACTCCCTCCACCACCGACGCACAGCGGCAGCAGTGTGTACCGTCTACCAAGATGCACTGCAGCGACTCACCAAGGCTCCTTCGACAGCGCCGCCCAAACCACCACCTCTACCCCCTAGAAGGACAAGGGCAGCAGACGCCATGGGGAACACCCACCGCCTGCAAGTTCCCCCCTCTGAGCCCCCTATACACACCCAACTTGGAAAATATCGACCGTTCCTTTCACTGGGTCAAAATCCTGGAACTCCCTCCCTAACAGCGCTGTGGGTGTACCTACACCACACGGGACTGCAGCAGGTCCAAGATGGCGGCTCGCCCACCACCTTCTCAAGGGGGCAATTAGGGAGGCGGGGGGGGCGGTAAATGCTGGGCCCAGATTGAATCAATAGAAAAGAACAGAGGGAGAGAGATCTGGCACAACTGTCTTAACCACTATCATCTGCCAAAAATGCTCCCTTACCCCGGGTTGCCCTTGGGACACAGAGATAAGTACCCCTTCCCATAGCCCTCCCTATCCTTTATCAACTATCCCCTCCCTTTATCTCTCTCATTCTCTCAACCCCCTTCTTCATTCTCTCTTCCTTCAGCCCAATTACTATCTCTTTATGTCTTTCTTTCTTTTCTCAAATCCCTCTCTCATTCATCAATCTCTACTTACCACAACCACTCTCTATTTCCCTCTTTCTCTCCCCCATCCTTTTTCTTAAGAACCTTTAACAGTGCGGCGCTCCCTCAGCACTGACCCTCCCACAGTGCGGCGCTCCCTCAGCACTGACCCTCCCACAGTGCGGCGCTCCCTCAGCACTGACCCTCCCACAGTGCGGCGCTCCCTCAGCACTGACCCTCCCACAGTGCGGCGCTCCCTCGGCACTGACCCTCCCACAGTGCGGCGCTCCCTCGGCACTGACCCTCCCACAGTGCGGCGCTCCCTCGGCACTGACCCTCCCACAGTGCGGCGCTCCTCGGCACTGACCCTCCCACAGTGCGGCGCTCCCTCGGCACTGACCCTCCCACAGTGCGGCGCTCCCTCGGCACTGACCCTCCACAGTGCGGCGCTCCCTCGGCACTGACCCTCCCACAGTGCGGCGCTCCCTCGGCACTGACCCTCCCACAGTGCGGCGCTCCCTCGGCACTGACCCTCCCCAGTGCGGCGCTCCCTCGGCACTGACCCTCCCACAGTGCGGCGCTCCCTCGGCACTGACCCTCCCCACAGTGCGGCGCTCCCTCGGCACTGACCCTCCCACAGTGCGGCGCTCCCTCGGCACTGACCCTCCCACAGTGCGGCGCTCCCTCGGCACTGACCCTCCCACAGTGCGGCGCTCCCTCAGCACTGACCCTCCCACAGTGCGGCGCTCCCTCAGCACTGACCCTCCCACAGTGCGGCGCTCCCTCAGCACTGACCCTCCCACAGTGCGGCGCTCCCTCAGCACTGACCCTCCCCACAGTGCGGCGCTCCCTCAGCACTGACCCTCCCACAGTGCGGCGCTCCCTCAGCACTGACCCTCCCACAGTGCGGCTCTCCCTCAGCACTGACCCTCCCACAGTGCGGCGCTCCCTCAGCACTGACCCTCCCACAGTGCGGCGCTCCCTCAGCACTGACCCTCCCACAGTGCGGCGCTCCCTCCGCACCGACCCTCCCACAGTGTGGCTCTCCCTCAGCACTGACTGTCCGATTTTGCGGCCTCCTGGGGAAGAGGAACATTTTGCTCCATCTGGTTTCTGTATTTTGATGACTCTAATTCTGTCCCAAGGTTCGAGCATCCTTCTCCTGAGGAACTGGCTGGCCGGAGGCAGCTGTAAGTGCACAAAGCGGTTGGACGGGAAGACTGTGATCATCACTGGTGCCAGCAATGGGATCGGCCGGGAAACTACGCGGGATTTGGCCAAAAGAGGTAAGGAGCGTTGCTTCCATCGTACCCCCGTCATCCCCGCAGCTCACAGGGAGTGGTACATCCCACCCACTACCCACCCCGCTCCCCACAGGGAATGGTACATCCCACCCACTGCCCACCCCATTCCCCACAGGGAATGGTACATCCCACCCACTGCCCACCCCATTCCCCACGGGAGTGGTATATCCCACCCACTGCCCACCCCACTCCCCACGGGGAATGGTACATCCCACCCACTGCCCACCCCGCTCCCCACAGGGAGTGGGACATCATAAGAACATAAGAAATAGGAGCAGGAGTAGGCCATCCAGTCCTTCGAGCCTGCCCCGCCATTCAATAAGATCATGGCTGATCTGTCGTGGCTCAGTTCCACATTCCCGCCCTCTCCCCATAACCCTTAATCCCCTCTCTTATCAAGAACCCATCAACCCCCTTCTTAAATATATTTAGCGAGGTAGCCTCCACCACTTCAACGGGCAGAGAATTCCAGAGATTCACCACCCTTTGAGTGAAGAAGTTCCTCCTCAACTCCGTTCTAACCGCCCCCCCCCTTTATCTTGAGGCTGTGCCCCCTAGTCCTAGTGTCCTTTCTGAGCGGGAAGAGCCTCTCCACCTCTATCCTATCCATCCCATTCATCATCTTATACGTCTCAATGAGATCTCCCCTCATTTCTTCTAAACTCTAACGAGTACAAGCCTAGTTTATTCAGCCTCTCCTCATAGCTCAACCCCCTCAACTCCGGTATCAGCCTAGTAAACCTCCTCTGCACTCCCTCCAAGGCCAAAATATCCTTGCGTAAGTGCGGCGACCAAAACTGCACACAGTACTCCAGCTGCAGCCTCACCAATGCCCTATACAGCTGCAGCAAGACCTCCCTACTTTTATATTCAATCCCCCTCGCTATGAAGGCCAGCATCCCATTCGCCTTCCTGACCACCTGCTGCACCTGCAAGCTGGGTTTTTGCGTCCCACCCACTCCCCACACGGAATGGTATATCCCATCCGCTCCCCCTCTCCCCCACCCCACCCCACTGTTACCATCAGGGGGGCAGTGCACCCCTTAAACTGATCCCTCTCAGAGAGGCATTGCACCCCATTAGCACTCAATGAGCCACGCTGTCCCCTTCTCGGACCAGCATTGTGTACCATAACCTGATGTCCCCTCAGTGAGGCCTCATCCTCTCCCTCCACCGTCTGGAGATCCATCGCCCGACAACCCTCTCCCTGTGCCCACACACACCCTCTCCCGCCACCACCCTTCCTCTCACCCTCCACCTTCCCTCGTACCCTCCCTGCCCTCCCTCACTCACCCCCCTTCCGTCCCTCACACACCCCCCCTTCCCTGCCCTCCCTCACACCCTCCACCCTCCCCACCCTCCTGTCCACCCTGCCCTCCCTCACTCACCCCCTTCCCGTCCCTCACACACCCCCCCTTCCCTGCCCCTCCCTCACACCCTCCACCCTCCGTCCACCCTGCCCTCCCTCATTCACCCCCCTTCCGTCCCTCACACACGCCTCCCTGCCCTCCCTCACTCACCCCCCTTCCGTCCCTCACACACCCCCCCTTCCCTGCCCTCCCTCACTCACTCCCCTTCACTCCCTCAAACACCCCCTCTTCCCTGCCCTCCCTCCCACCGTCCGCCCTCCCCGCCCTCTGTCTACCCTGCCCTCCCTCACATTCTTTGCCCTCCCCACCCTCCCTCTCACCCTCCTTCCTCCTTCCCTCTCACCCTCCTTCCTTCCTCTCACTATTTTCCCTCCCCATTCTCCCTCTGCCTCCCTCCCTCCTCCCTCCGCCCTCCCCCATCCTCCCTCCCCCCCCCACCCCACAACCCCTGGCTCCCACCAGTTAACCAGCCAATGCGGTGTGTGCCGGTAGGTGCGCGGGTGATTATGGCGTGCCGTGACCTGGAGAAGGGTGAGCAAGTCGCTGAGCAGCTGAGGGCGACCATGTGCAATGATAACATTGTGGTGTACAAGCTGGACCTGGCCTCGCTCGACTCCATCCATTGCTTTGCCAAGGAGGTGGCTGAGAACGAGGTTTGTATCGACATCCTCATCAACAACGCAGGTGAGAGAGCGGGTGCGGGGGGGGCGAGGATAGCGGGGGGAGGGCGGGGATAGTGGGGGGAGGGCGGGGATAGCGGGGGAGGGTGGGGATAGTGGAGGCGGGGGTAGGGGAGATGGCGGGGGGTGGGTGGGGATAGCTGGGGAAGGGGAGAGAGCATGGGAGAGCAAGGGGAGGGTGCAGATAGCGGGAGTGGGTGGGGATAGCGGGGGAGGAGAGAGATAACAGGGGAGGGGCAAGGCTGAATGATTTGACGGGTAAGGACTGTGATGTTACAGTTAGGGTCAGAGTCAGGGCTAGGGTCAGGATGAGGGGTTAGGCATAGAGTCAGGGTTAAGGGTCAGAGTCAAGGTTAGGGGTCAGAGTTAAGGATTAGAGTTAAGGTCAGGATTAGGATTTAGAGTCAAGGTTTAGGGATTAGAGTTAAGGTCAGGGTTAGGGGTTAGGATTAGATTCAGGGTCAGGGTTAAAGTTAGGTAAGGTTTAGGTGGCATCAGGATTAAGGTTAGTGCAAAGGGGAGGGTTCAGGTTCGGGTGTGAGTTAATGTTAGGGTTAGGGTGCAAGTTAGCGTTAGGGTTAGGATGTGAGTTAGAGTTAGGGTTAGGATGTGAGTTAACGTTAGGGTTAGGGTGTGAGTTAGGGCTAGGGTTAGGGTGCGAGTTAGCGTTAGGGTTAGGGTGCAAGTTAGCGTTAGGGTTAGGATGTGAGTTAGAGTTAGGGTTAGGGTGTGAGTTAGGGCTAGGTTAGGGTGTGAGTTAGCGTTAGGGTTAGGGTGTGAGTTAGCGTTAGGGTTAGGGTGCGAGTTAGCGTTAGAGTTAAGGTGTGAGTTAGCGTTAGGGTTAGGCTGTGAGTTAGCGTTAGGGTTAGGGTGTGAGTTAGCATTAGGGTTAGGGTGCAAGTTAGGGTGCGTTTTAGCATTAGGGTTAGGATGTGAGTTAGCGTTAGGGTTAGGGTGTGAGTTAGCGTTAGGGTTAGGGTGTGAGTTAGGGTTAGGGTATGAGTTAGGGTTAGGGTGTGAGTTAGCGTTAGGGTTAGGGTGTGAGTTAGGGTTAGGGTATGAGTTAGGGTTAGGGTGTGAGTTAGCGTTAGGGTTAGGGTGTGAGTTAGGGTTAGGGTGTGAGTTAGGGTTAGGGTGTGAGTTAGCGTTAGGGTTAGGGTGTGAGCTAGGGTTAGGGTGTGAGTTAGCGTTAGGGTTAGGGTGTGAGCTAGCGTTAGGGTTAGGGTGTGAGTTAGCGGTAGGGGTTAGGGTGGTGAGTTACGGTTAGGGTTAGGGTGTGAGTTAGAATTAGGGTTAGGGTGTGTTAGGGTGTGAGTAGCATTAGGGTTAGGGTGTGAGTTATGGTTAGCATTAGGGTTAGGGTGTGAGTTAGGGTGTGAGTTAGGGTTAGGGTTAGCGTTAGGGTTAGGGTGTGAGTTAGGGTTAGGTGACATGTTGTGTAAATGATCATTTTGTCATGCCTCTTCCCCATCATCATCATCTCCGGTCCTTTCCTTCCCCCATGCTCCCCTCCTCCCACTGCTCCCCACCCCCCCATCTCTCCCCCACCTCTCTCTCCCCCTCCTCTCTCTCCCCCTCCTCTCTCTCTCTCCCCCTCCTCTCCCTCTCTCTCTCTCTCCCCCTCTCTCTCTCCCCTCCTCTCTCTCTCTCTCCCTCCTCTCTCTCTCTCTCCCTCTCTCTCCCCTCCTCTCTCTCTCTGTCTCCCTTCCTCTCTCTCTCTCTCTCCCCCCTCTCTCTCTCCCTCCTCTCTCTCCCTCCTCTATCTCTGTCTCTCGCTCTCTTCCCTCCTCCTCTTTATCTCTTCTCCCCTTCTCTCTTTCCCCTACCCACTCGCCCTCCCATCCTCCCCTTCTCTCTATCACCCACCGACCATCCCTCTCTCACCCATCAACCATCCTTCTCTCTGCCTCTCTCCATCTTCTCTCCCACCCTTCCTTCCTCTCTCTCTCTCTCTCCCCTCCTCTCTCTCTCTCTCTCCCCCTCCTCTCTCTCTCTCCCCCTCCTCTCTCTCTCTCTCCCTCCTCTCTCTCCCTCCTCTATCTCTGTCTCTCTCTTTCTTCCCTCCTCCTCTTTATCTCTTCTCCCCCTCTCTCTTTCCCCTACCCACTCGCCCTCCCATCCTCCCCTACCCACTCGCCCTCCCATCCTCCCCTTCTCTCTATCACCCACCGACCATCCCTCTCTCACCCATCAACCATCCTTCTCTCTGCCTCTCTCCATCTTCTCTCCCACCCTTCCTTCCTCTCTCTCTCTCTCTCTCCTTCTCTCCCTCTCTCTCTGTTCATCTTGCCCTCTCTCCCTTCCACTGTCCCTCCCTTCCCACCCTCTCTCTGTCTCTGCCCCATCTCTCCCCCACTCTCTCTCCCATTGCCCAGGAGCTGCCATTGGGCCAAGGGAAGTCACCGAGGATGGCTTCGAGATGCAGATTGGAGTCAACCACTTTGGCCACTTCCTGCTCACCATCCTCCTCCTGGACCAGCTCAAGAATAGCGCCCCCAGCCGTATCATCAACGTTTCGAGTCGGGCCCACAAGATTGGTGAGTCCACCCGCCTGCCCGCAGAGTCCCCGGAGGGTGGCGAGGGGATGGGTGGCGGTTGTGGTTGCAGAATGGAGTGGAGGGCCTCAGCCTCAACGTTGCCAAATAGTTTGGCCTGGGCAGGTTTCCTCAGCCTTCCAGGATAGGCTTTACCCAAGCCCAGGCATGTAAGAAAGGCCTAGCCAGAATTGGCCAAAAGACTTACCCAGGCTGGGCCTTGACAGAAAGGCCCACCGAGAGTAAGCAAAGGAAAAAAGTGGCCAATTCAGGCCGGGCCAACAAAGTAAGGCCCACTCACGAATAAAAAAGGCCAGGCTTGAAGGCCTGACTCTGTCTGCCAGAGTGGCTTTGAAACAAAGGCGTGCCCAGGCTACAACACAAAAAAAAGCTAAATTGGGAAAAGGCCTACCCAATCTTGAGTGGATGACCTACCCAAAATTCCTCAGGCCAGACCAAGCCCATTTCCTTTAAGATTTGGCAGCACTGAGCACCCAGGCAGAGGCCTGTGTTAAAGGCCGAGACAGGCCTCAGCGCTGAAGGAGTAGCCCAGCTAGGCTTCACGACGGGCCTAAGACACTCCGGCAGGAAGTGAAACCCTTGGGAGTTCAGCTTGGGGGGGGGGGATACCGGTGGTTAACAGGGTACGGGAATGTGACAGGAAGAGAGGGAAAGCAGGAGAACAGACTTGGCAAATTCCTGGGGATGCTGGAATCTGAAACCGGAAGAGAAAAGTCTCAGCAGGTCTGGAAGTATCTGTAACGGGAGAGAAGAGCTGACGTTTCGAGTCCAGGTGACCCTTTGTCAGAGCTCAAAGGCAGAGAAAGTGGGAGATATTTATACTGCGGGGGGGTGGGGAATGAGAGATGAGTCACAGCCACAAGAACAAGGAGAAAGGCTGCTAATGGCAGCCCATAGAGAGAGAAGAAAGGGTGTGAATGGCCAAACCAGAGGGTAAAGTGTGAGAGAGGAAGATGTGGGAGGAGATAAAATTGAAAAAAGTGGGGGAAAAGGGGGGATAAAATAATGGGAAAGAGTTGGGGGGGGAACAGAAAGACAACAAAGAAATAAAAAGTAGGGAACAGTTAAAAATGAAATGAAAACAAAGGCTGGGTGGAGCTGATGATCTGAAGTTGTTGAATTCGGTGTTGAGATTGGAAGACTGTAAAGTGCCCAGCTGGAAGATGGAACACTCTTCCTCCAGTTTCCATTTATCTTCACCAGAACATTGCAGCAGGACAAGGAGGGACCTGTGGGCATGGGAGCAGGAAGGTGTGTTAAAATGATAAGTAACCAGGAAGGTCAGAGCAGAGACTGAAGGTGCTCAGTAAAGTGATCACCCAGTCCACACTGAGTCCTTCCAATGTCGAGAATCGACCAAGCAAATCCAGAGAGGCTGAAATAACATCCACTCCTCTGCTTCATCAATCGCCATCACGCCCCTCAGTGTGAGGTTAATGCAGCACTCATCAGATTTCATCCCCAGAATTCAGGACAAACATTCCCCCAAACTGGCACAGTGCTGAGGGAGTGCCGCACTGTGGGAGGGTCAGTGCTGAGAGTGCCGCACTGTGGGAGGGTCAGTGCTGAGGGAGCGCCGCACTGTGGGAGGGTCAGTGCCGAGGGAGCGCCGCACTGTGGGAGGGTCAGTGCCGAGGGAGCGCCGCACTGTGGGAGGGTCAGTGCTGAGGGAGCGCCGCACTGTGGGAGGGTCAGTGCCGAGGGAGCTCTCGATCTCACTTTAAGCCTTTCTTTTCTCATTCCCTGTCCACAGGTAAAATCCGCTTCAACGACATTCACATGAAGGAATGCTACGACCCCCTCGTCGCTTACTGCCAAAGCAAGCTGGCCAATGTCCTCTTCACACGAGAGCTCTCTCAGAGACTGCAAGGTACTGGGACGCTGCCCACCACTGCCATGGCAACCTCCTACCCGGGCGAGGGAAGTGGCTCTTTCAATGAAGGCAGCAGGGCCGGGGGGTACTGTCTCCCTCCCTCCCTTCCAAAAGCACAAACAGCTTTACTCTGTATCTAACCCCGTGCTGTACCTGTCCTGGGAGTGTTTGATGGGGACAGTGTAGAGGGAGCTTTACTCTGTATCTCACTCTGTGCTGTACCTGTCCTGGGAGTGTTTGATGGGGGACAGTGTAGAGGGAGCTTTACTCTGTATCTAACCCCGTGCTGTACCTGTCCTGGGAGTGTTTGATGGGGGACAGTGTAGAGGGAGCTTTACTCTGTATCTAACCCCGTGCTGTACCTGTCCTGGGAGTGTTTGATGGGGGACAGTGTAGAGGGAGCTTTACTCTGTATCTAACCCCGTGCTGTACCTGTCCTGGGAGTGTTTGATGGGGACAGTGCAGAGGGAGCTTTACTCTGTACCTAACCCCGTGATGTACCTGTCCTGGGAGTGTTTGATGGGGGACAGTGTAGAGGGAGCTTTACTCTGTATCTAACCCCGTGCTGTACCTGTCCTGGGAGTGTTTGATGGGGACAGTGCAGAAGGAGCTTTACTCTGTACCTAACCCCGTGCTGTACCTGTCCTGGGAGTGTTTGATGGGGGATAGTGTAGAGGGAGCTTTACTCTGTATCTAACCCCGTCCTGTACCTGTCCTGGGAGTGTTTGATGGGGACAGTGTAGAGGGAGCTTTACTCTGTATCTAACCCCGTGTTGTACCTGTCCTGGGAGTGTTTGATGGGGACAGTGTAGAGGGAGCTTTACTCTGTATCTAACCCCGTGCTGTCCCTGTCCTGGGAGTGTTTGATGGGGACAGTGTAGAGGGAGCTTTACTCTGTATCTAACCCGTGCTGTACCTGTCCTGGGAGTGTTTGATGGGGACAGTGTAGAGAGAGCTTTACTCTGTATCTAACCCCGTGCTGTACCTGTCCTGGGAGTGTTTGATGGGGACAGTGTAGAGGGAGCTTTACTCTGTATCTAACCCTGTGCTGTACCTGTCCTGGGAGTGTTTGATGGGGACAGTGTAGAGGGAGCTTTACTCTGTATCTAACCCCGTGTTGTACCTGTCCTGGGAGTGTTTGATGGGGACAGTGTAGAGGGAGCTTTACTCTGTATCTAACCCCGTGTTGTACCTGTCCTGGGAGTGTTTGATGGGGACAGTGTAGAGGGAGCTTTACTCTGTATCTAACCCCGTGCTGTACCTGTCCTGAAGTGGTGGAGGCTGCCTCGCTAAATATTTTTAAGAAGCGGGTTGATGGGTTCTTGATAAGAGAGGGGATTAAGGGTTATGGGGAGAGGGCGGGAAAGTGGAACTGAGCCACGACAGATCAGCCATGATCTTATTGAATGGCGGGGCAGGCTCGAAGGGCCAGATGGCCTACTCCTGCTCCTATTTCTTATGTTCTTATGTTCTTATGTTCTTATGACAGTGTAGAGGGAGGTTTTCTCTGTCAGTGTGGTAGTTTGAATGGGCAGTTTTTACACTGTGTGTCTCACTCCCCCAGGTACCGGGGTGACGGTGAATGCTGTGCACCCTGGCATTCTGTGGACCGATATGACTCGGAACATGATAAGCCACCAGCCGTTCTGGGTGCGTCTGCTGGTGGCTCCCTTTTACTTCTGCCTCAAGAGCCCCAAGCAGGGGGCTCAGACCACCATCCACTGCGCTGTGGCCCCGGAACTCGACACTGTCTCGGGGCAGTACTTCAGGTGAGACCACCCAGCTCCCCACCCCCTCACTCAGCCCAGAGCACACCCAGCACTGACACTCAGCTTGGAGCAGCAGTACCTCACACACTGAACAGCTCTGCCTCTCTCCCTTTCTCTGTCTCTCTCTCTCTGTCTGTGTCTCTCTGTGTCTCTCTCTCTCTCTCTCTCCCTCTCTCTGTCTCTCTCTCCCCCTCTCTCTCTCCCCCCGACTCTCTCCCCCCTCTCTCCCCCTCTCTCTCTCTCTCTGTCTCTCTCTCTCTGTCTCTCTCCCTCTCTGTCTCTCTCTACTATTTTGAATCTGTGATTATCTTACATTGGCGACCACTTCATTTCAATCTCGACTCTTCACTCCGCTCCCCCCCAGCTCCCCCCCAACTCCCCCTCACCATCACCCCTTTACTCTCACTCACCCCCACATGCCTCCAGTGCCCCACACACACAAACGGACTCACCCTCCCACCACCCCTCACCCCCGTTGTCCTTATTTATCAGATCCTGCCTTTCTTACTGCTGACCTTTGACCTCTGTCTCCGTCTTGCTGACCCACAGTGACTGCGAGGTGTCAGAGGTTGCCTACATCGCCCAGGACGACTGTACGGCCAGGTCACTGTGGGATCTGAGCTTTGAGATGGTTCACCTGGAGAGTTCCCCCTGCACCATCAATGACAGTCTCTACTGGTCCATGTCTCACCTGATCAGAGGCAGCAACACCAAGAAGAGCCGCACTTGTGTTTACTGAGCTGATGTGTGTGTAATTACAAAGAGAGTAAAAGAGGGACAGCTATATCCAGTCTGGTGATGTTGCTCGTCTGCTTCTGTCTCTTTCCCATGCAGATACCACCCAAATCCGCAAACAGCATCAATCAAATCAGTGCTTTGTCTCTGACCCATCCAGTCCATTCGGATCCAGTCTACATTTTGTCTCTGACCCGTCCCGTCCATTCCGATCCAATCCACATTTTCTGCGACCTTCCCAGTCCATTCCGATCCAGTCCACGTTTTGTCTCTGACTCTCCCAGTCCATTCTAATCCAGTCCACATTTTCTCTCTGACCCTCCCAGTCCATTTCAATCCAGTCTACATTTTGTCTCAGACCCTCCCAGCCCATTCCGATCCAATCTGGTCTACGTTTTGTCTCTGATTCTCCCAGTCCATTCCAAGCTGGTCTGTATTTTGTCTCTGAAGCTCTCAGTCTATTCCAATCTGGTCTACATTTTATCTCTGACCCCCCCCCTCCCAGTCCATTCCGATCCTGTCCATGTTTTGTATTTGACCCTCCCAGTCTGTTCTGATCCCGTCCATGTTTTCCATGTGTTCCTCATGATCCATTCTGATCCAGTCCAGGATTTCTATCTGACACACAGACCATTTGAATCCAGTCCGCACTTTGTCAGTGCAGACCCAATGGGCTGAAGGGCCTCTTGTGCACTGCCTGATTCTATGAGTGTGTTATGTGCCTGATCCGCACAGTTCATTCTATCCACATTTTGTTTCTGATCCGCACATTCCGCCTCTCCCCCTCTGAGTGAAGAGAATTCCTTCTCCACAAACCCCAAAATTCATTCCATGGGTTTGAATACAGAGGGAGTGCCGCACTGCGGGAGGGTCGGTGCTGAGGGAGCGCCGCACTGCGGGAGGGTCGGTGCTGAGGGAGCGCCGCACTGCGGGAGGGTCGGTGCTGAGGGAGGCCGCACTGCGGGAGGGTCGGTGCTGAGGGAGCGCCGCACTGTGGGAGGGTCAGTGCTGAGGGAGCGCCGCACTGTGGGAGGGTCAGTGCTGAGGGAGCGCCACACTGTGGGAGGGTCAGTGCTGAGGGAGCGCCGCACTGTGGGAGGGTCAGTGCTGAGGGAGCGCCGCACTGTGGGAGGGTCGGTGCTGAGGGAGCGCCACACTGTGGGAGGGTCAGTGCTGAGGGAGCGCCGCACTGTGGGAGGGTCAGTGCTGAGGGAGCGCCACACTGTGGGAGGGTCAGTGCTGAGGGAGTGCCGCACTGTGGGAGGGTTGGTGCTGAGGGAGCGCCGCACTGCGGGAGTGTCAGTGCTGAGGGAGCGCCGCACTGCGGGAGGGTTAAACGGGCTGAATGTGGGATCTTGCTATGTATATATCTCCAGTAACTGCACAGAACCCCCTTCAGTAACAGCAAGGCGCTGAACGCAGAACATCTGCTCAGGAAATCCACCATCCAAACACAAAATGATTATTTTTGTAAAAATTTTAATATAACAATTTTAATATAAATACAGTGACCAGGACATTTCCAAACACAGATCACCGTGATACGAAAATAAACTTTCATTTTAACACAATCCATAAATTAAATCGATAATATTAAATAGTTAAAAGCTGAATGTTGAGAATAAGTTAGTTGGGTTTGAGGTTGGGCAGTTGGTTGGCACAGCGATGATAAAGAGCAGTCAGCAATCTTCCCCACGGGCCACGCAGCTCAAATGTTCGTTCAGAAGCAACATCATGTTCGCCATGACAATTCCCTTCCGAGGAACCTGACAAGACAGCAGATCCGGCATCAGCTCTCTCCCTCACACATCGTGCATTTATATAGCACCTTTCTATCTCACTGCTGTGCCACCGAAACACAGCTCAGGGACAGGCAACCAAAAGCTCGGTCACAGGGGGTGGTTTTTAAGGAGTGTCTTAAAGTAGGAGGGAGAGAGAGAGAGATAGACAGAGGGGGAGAGAGTGAGAGGGAGAGGCAGAGGGAGTGAGAGGGAGAGGCAGAGGGAGAGGCAGAGGGAGAGGCAGAGTGGGGGAGAGAGATACAGAGAGAAATACAGAGAGTGAGAGACAGAGAGAGAGATTGAGAGACTGAGACAGAGTGAGAGAGAGTGGGGGAGAGAGATACAGAGAGAGAGAGGGAGAGATTGAGAGACTGAGACAGAGTGTGAGCGACAGAGAGAGAGAGATAGACAGAGGGGGAGAGAGATACAGAGATACAGAGAGTGAGAGACAGTGGGAGAGAGAGAGAGATAGACAGGGAGGGAGAGACTGGGGGAGAGAGATACAGAGAGAAATACAGAGAGTGAGAGACAGAGGGAGAGAGTGAGACTGAGGCAGATAGAGAGTGAGAGACAGAGGGAGAGAGTGAGAAAGACAGAGAGAGAGGCAGAGAGTGAGACCGAGGCAGATAGAGAGCGAGAGAGACAGAGAGTGAGAGCAAGATGGAGAAAGAGACAGAGAGACTGAGATGGAGGGATAGAGAAACAGAGCAAGAGAGAGGGAGTGACAGAGAGAGAGACAGCAATTCAGAGAGGGGGAGGGAGACAGCGAGAGAAAGGACAAGACAAACACAGAGAGAGAGAAATGGAGCAAGATCCAGAAGGGGAGAGACAGAGAGAGGGAGAGAGACAGAGAGAGAGAGATGGAGAGATTCAGTGGGGAATTCCAGAGCTCAGGGCCCCCCCAGCAGCTGAAGGCTTGGCCACCAATGGCGGAGCGATGGGAATCGGGGGATGCTCGAGAGGCCGGAATTGGTGGAGCGCAGAGATCTCAGAGGGTTGTAGGAGGTTACAGAGATAGGGAGGGTTGTAGGGGCTGGAGGAGGTTACAGAGATAGGGAGGGTTGTCGGGGCTGGAGGAGGTTACAGAGATAGGGAGGGTTGTAGGGGCTGGAGGAGGTTACAGAGATAGGGAGGGTTGTAGGGACCAGAGGAGGTTACAGAGATAGGGAGGGTTGTAGGGGCTGGAGGGGGTTACAGAGATAGGGAGGGGTGTAGGGGCTGGAGGGTGTTACAGAGATAGTTCTCAAAAGCTGTTATAGCAGTTGGGGCAACGGAGATGGAAGGATTGGGGGAAGGGATCTGGCAACGGTGTTAGATGATCAACCATGATTGCCACAGCCCCCTATCCCTGCTCGTACATTCTTATTTTCTATATTTCCAGACAAAGAGTAAAGCTCCCTCTACACTGTCCCCCATCAAACACTCCCAGGACAGGTACAGCACGGGGTTAGATACAGAGTAAAGCTCCCTCTACAGTGTCCCCCCATCAAACACTCCCAGGACAGGTACAGCACGGGGTTAGATACAGAGTAAAGCTCCCTCTACACTGTCCCCCATCAAACACTCCCAGGACAGGTACAGCACGGGGTTAGATACAGAGTAAAGCTCCCTCTACACTGTCCCCCATCAAACACTCCCAGGACAGGTACAACACGGGGTTAGATACAGAGTAAAGCTCCCTCTACACTGTCCCCCCATCAAACACTCCCAGGACAGGTACAGCACGGGGTTAGGTACAGAGTAAAGCTCCCTCTACACTGTCCCCCATCAAACACTCCCAGGACAGGTACAGCACGGGGTTAGATACAGAGTAAAGCTCCCTCTACACTGTCCCCCATCAAACACTCCCAGGACAGGTACAGCACGGGGTTAGGTACAGAGTAAAGCTCCCTCTACACTGTCCCCCCATCAAACACTCCCAGGACAGATACAGCACGGGGTTAGATACAGAGTAAAGCTCCCTCTACACTGTCCCCCATCAAACACTCCCAGGACAGGTACAGCACGGGGTTAGGTACAGAGTAAAGCTCCCTCTACACTGTCCCCCATCAAACACTCCCAGGACAGGTACAGCACGGGGTTAGGTACAGAGTAAAGCTCCCTCTACACTGGATTCTCGAGGTTCTCCCTCCCATTATAGTTTCGGATCTGATAATATTTCGGACTCACTGATTTGCCAGCACGTCTGAGATTCTGTAGCGATTCCTGAAGGTGTTTGGAATATTTTGTTTCATCCTTCAGTGATCTTGGAATCTGTAAAATATAATCACATCTGTCAGAGAATTCGTAACACAGAGAGACAGAGACTGAGAGAGAGAGAGTCAGAGACTGAGAGAGAGAGTCAGAGACTGAGAGAGAGAGAGTGAGTCAGAGACAGAGAGAAACAGACAGACAGAGAGAGATAGAGGGAGAGGCAGAGAGAGAGAAACAGAGAGAGAGAGGGGGCAGAGACAGAGAGAAACACAGAGACAGAGAGGGACAGAGACTGATAGAGAGAGAGACACAGAGGGGCAGAGAGAGGGAAAGACAGAGAGAGAGAGAGCAAGAGGGAGGGAGAGATAGAGACAGAGAGAGAGAAACACAGAGACTGATAGAGAAAAACAGGGAGAGAGAGAGAAGGAGAGAGAGAGAGAGAGGAGTGAGAGAATGACAGGGAACAAGTGATGGAGTAAGTGATGAATGAGAGACAGTGATGTTAATCTGGGTGCACCATCCCTCAGCGTCTCACTCTGAAATCTCTCTCACACATTTTTGTGAATGAGAGGATGTGCTGCCCCCTGGTGTCCAACGTACAGTAAGCAGTCTCACAACACCAGGTTAAAGTCCAACAGGTTTATTTGGGAGCAAAATCCATAAGCTTTTGGAGATTTTGCTACTAAATAAACCTGTTGGACTTTAACCTGGTGTTGTGAGACTTCTTACTGTGTTTACCCCAGTCCAACACTGGCATCGCCACATCATGTCCAACATACAACCCAGCACCAGAGAACTCAAACCCCCCCCCCGGAACCCTCCCTCCATCTCCCCCCCCCCCCCCCGGCACTTACACATCTTTCGAGGTTCCACCACATCTGGTAGAGAACGTGCAGGACTTTCTCAGTCAGGTCTCTGAGACGGGCCTCGCCTGACACCTCCAGATCCTGAACCATCCGGATGAAGAGACTAAACTCGGCCTCCAGTAGGAGCAGCCTCTCGGGGACCTGAGGGAGAGCAAAGCGGGTGCTGAGTTTGAGGCCCAGAGGTCATGCACGTCCCTGCGAGGAGGCCCACCAATCACCCCACTCCCCACCACGCATTGCCACCTCCAGTTCATGGAAGGATACGTCACACCATGCACTGTCATCAGCAATTAGCCTCTCAGTGACCCCAATATTTCTAAATGCAATTACGCTCTAGCTGACCTCTCCGCACAAGACATTGCCGACAGCAGCCGGCCTCCTATTGACCTCTTCCAGCTGGAATTTCCCAGGGGCAATTATTCTCTTGCTGACCTCCATGTATAAGGTGATGCCCTGGGCAATTAATCTCCTGCTGATCTCCATACGCGGGACGGTTCTGTGGAGAATTAGTGACTGACCTCATCATACTCAGGACATCCCTGGGTGCAATTAGTCTCTAACTGACCCCTGTCCATAGGGGATCCCTGACTGCAATTAGTCTCTAACTGACCCCTGTCCATAGGACATCCCTGAGTGTAATTAGTCTCTAACTGACCCCTGTCCATAGGACATCCCTGAACACAATTAGTCTCTAACTGACCCCTGTCCATAGGACATCCCTGAGTGCAATTAGTCTCTAACTGACCCCTGTCCATAGGACATCCCTGAGTGCAATTAGTCTCTAACTGACCCCTGTCCATAGGACATCCCTGAGTGCAATTAGTCTCTAACTGACCCCTGTCCATAGGACATCCCTGAATGCAATTAGTCTCTACCTGACCCCTGTCCATAGGACATCCCTGAGTGCAATTAGTCTCTAACTGACCCCTGTCCATAGGACATCCCTGAGTGCAATTAGTCTCTAACTGACCCCTGTCCATAGGGGATCCCTGAGTGCAATTAGTCTCTAACTGACCCCTGTCCATAGGACATCCCTGAACACAATTAGTCTCTAACTGACCCCTGTCCATAGGACATCCCTGAGTGCAATTAGTCTCTAACTGACCCTTGTCCATAGGACATCCCTGAGTGCAATTAGTCTCTAACTGACCCCTGTCCATAGGGGATCCCTGAGTGCAATTAGTCTCTAACTGACCCCTGTCCATAGGACATCCCTGAATGCAATTAGTCTCTACCTGACCCCTGTCCATAGGACATCCCTGAGTGCAATTAGTCTCTAACTGACCCCTGTCCATAGGACATCCCTGAGTACAATTAGTCTCTAACTGACCCCTGTCCATAGGACATCCCTGAGTACAATTAGTCTCTAACTGACCCCTGTCCAGAGGACACCCATAAGTGCAATTAGTCTCTAACTGACCCCTGTCCATAGGACATCCCTGAGTATAATTAATCTCTAACTGACCCCTGTCCATAGGACATCCCTGAGTGCAATTAGTCTCTAACTGACCCCTGTCCATAGGACATCCCTGAGTGCAATTAGTCTCTAACTGACCCCTGTCCATAGGGGATCCCTGAGTGCAATTAATCTCTAACTGACCCCTGTCCATAGGACATCCCTGAGCACAATTAGTCTCTAACTGACCCCTGTCCATAGGACATCCCTGAGTGCAATTAGTCTCTAACTGACCCTTGTCCATAGGACATCCCTGAACACAATTAGTCTCTAACTGACCCCTGTCCATAGGACATCCCTGAGTGCAATTAGTCTCTAACTGACCCTTGTCCATAGGACATCCATAAGAACATAAGAAATAGGAGCAGGAGTAGGCCATCTAGCCCTTCGAGCCTGCCCCGCCATTCAATAAGATCATGGCTGATCTGTTGTGGCTCAGTTCCACTTTCCCACCCTCTCCCCATAACCCTTAATCCCCTCTCTTATCAAGAACCCATCAACCCGCTTCTTAAAAATATTTAGCGAGGCAGCCTCCACCACTTCAATGGGCAGAGAATTCCAGAGATTCACCACCCTTTGAGTGAAGAAGTTCCTCCTCAACTCCGTTCTAAACCGCCTCCCCTTTATCTTGAGGCTGTGCCCCCTAGTCCTACTGTCTTTTTTGAGCGGGAAGAGTCTCTCCACCTCTATCCTATCCATCCCATTCATCATCTTATACGTCTCAATGAGATCTCCCCTCATTCTTCTAAACTCTAACGAGTACAAGCCTAGTTTATTCCTGAGTGCAATTAGTCTCTAACTGACCCCTGTCCATAGGACATCCCTGAGTGCAATTAGTCTCTAACTGACCCCTGTCCGTAGGACACCCCTGAGTGCAATTAGTCTCTAACTGACCCCTGTCCATAGGACATCCCTGAGTGCAATTAGTCTCTAACTGACCCCTGTCCATAGGGGATCCCTGAGTGCAATTAGTCTCTAACTGACCCCTGTCCATAGGGGATCCCTGAGTGCAATTAGTCTCTCGCTGACCATCTTTGCTGTAGGCTACTCAGTAACTCTTTAGCCAACCTCCACACTTTGGTCTGATGCCCCATTGCTGGGTAAAGACCAGGCTCACCACCACCACCAACCAAGCACCAACCCCTGCCCAGTCAAAGGTCGGACGACCCTGCCAATTTGGGAGAGGTCACCCCGCGCTGGCGCAGCCAGCAAAAGAGAATCCACACCCGGAGTTATTCTGCAGCTGTCTGGCTTCCACTGGCAGCATCGCTTGGTTTGGCGATGCCCCACACAGTCGAACAGTTGTGTCGCAGTTATACCACAGCTGGCCGGAGTGAGGGGTGGGTTTGAGGTTGGGGGAGGCGTGGTGTGATGGTCCAGGGGGATTAGGGACGTGGCACCCTTGGTGAGCTGAGGGACATGTGATGCCCAAGACACCCTGGTAATCTTCCCAGCCACCTAGACCTTCACAATCTGGGTGAGGGTGACAGTATAACTGCAGTCATGTGAGTGACTGCTACCGAGGGTGAGGGGGGAGGGGGGGAGGGTGGTTATCTTGCTGGTAAATGCCTCTGATTGGAGGTAAATCTCTCCCTCCCTCCCCTTCGCCCACCCCCAGGAACAGACGCATGTGCGCAGACACAGACGTAGATGCAGACGTGTCTCACCTCCAGCCTCTTCAGACGCTCTGTTGACACCAGGATTCGCCGATGTCCAGACGTCTGACCCGATGACCCCTGTGGGTTCACATGACACAGGTTAACCACACAGAGCTCCTTGACCCCTGACCTCCAGAGTCGCCCCCCCCCGACTGCCCCACAACGTGACCCCTGAGCATCCAGATTGACCACCCACCCATCCCCCCACCCCCCCGACAACAATCGACAGTGTCCCTGGGCCAACCTGGAGTGACCCCTGAACCCAAAGTGACCCCACGACCCCACCGCAGTGCCCATTCATGCCCCGCCCAACCCTCAGCTTGACCCCCAGGAAACCCCGAGACCATTCCCACATCTATGCAAAGGTTGACCCCCCCCCCCCCACCGAACCCCTCGGATTGACCTCAGCCCAACCCTGGTCCGTCAGGTAGGAAGCGCTGAGCGACCCCATGACCCCATACTCGGCTGACCTCCGCCAACCTAGGGGTGACCCCTGACCCCAGGATTGACCTCCGCCTGACCCAGGGTGACCCCTGACTCTGGGATTGGCCTCTGCCTGGCCCACAGTGACCCCTGACCCTCAAATTGTCGTGGGTGACCCCTGACCCACCGGCCAATGAGGCCTGGCCACCGATCCTGGGGGCCGGTGACCACGCAACTCCCCAGAGTCGCTCCCGGGAATCTGGAGATGACCCCTCAGCTCCATCCCCAGATGGCCCACCCGAGAGCCTCCCAGACGCCCCGCCAACAACCCCCACCCCCCCAACACCCCCCCACCCACCCCCCTCACCCTGACTCACCAGGCTCCTGTGAAGTGCTTCGAAAGGCCCCAGCTCCGAGGGGGGGAGGCGAGCGTAGCGAGAGAGACGGCACCGGCTTGGGGCCTGACCCGGCGACCTGTGCCCGGGGCCCGACCCCAGGGAGGGGGCCAGGCAAGCAGCGAGGAGGAGGAGGAGGAGGGGGGGGGCGACTCCGGGTGGGCTGACGGCCATCTTGTACTGTTCTGCGAAAGCTGCGGAGGGGAGGGGGGGTGGAGGGGAGAGAGAGAGTTAAACGCGGAGTCGAGAGCCCGAGCGATGCCCGTAAGCGGCTGCGTGGCAAAGCGATGGCCTTCCCCCACGCCGCCCGTGCCCCTTTTAAATCTGGTGGGCCCCACCAGCTCCAACAAGCGAGCCCCCCCTCCCCTGAGGGAGCAGCTCCTCCCCGAGTCCCTCTCCCCCCACCCCCTCCTCCGTTACCTGTGATCTCCAGCGAGAGTCTCTGCTGCTTTCCTCAGCTCTGATCCACACTTTGTCTCGTTCCATTCTCTCCTGCTCTTTTATACCTGCCTGGACGGGGGTTGGAGGGGGGAGAATTCCCACAACGGGACGAAAGTCGGAAGTCCCGGGAATGACTGATGTTGGGAAAGTGAATCTCAAACCTGCCGGCCCAGGTGTGCGGCTGTCAGAGGTGTAGAGAGGGAGGGACAGAGGGCGGAGGGAGACAGAGGGAGTGGCTGGAGAGAGTGGTCGGAAAGTGAAACAGGAACAGTTCCCCAGGAATGCACACAGATTTTTATTGATTTATCAGTTTCAATTCAGCGGCTCCCATCCCTTCACCTGAATCCCCTTCCCCGATCGCTCAAGGAAGACAATTCACCCCCTCTCGAGTCTGTTACACACTTATGCTAAGGGGAGAGTTGTTATTGAATAGGGTGCTGGGAGAGAGAGAGGTTACTGAGTGACAGTGTGAGGGAGCTGGATTAACATCAGTAGAGATACAGTCAGTAACACAGGGTGCTGGGGGAGAGGGGTTACTGAACGACAGTGTGAGGGAGCTGGATTAACATCAGTAGAGATACAGTCAGTAACACAGGGTGCTGGAGGGGAGAGGGGTTACTGAGTGACAGTGTGAGGGAGCTGGATTAACATCAGTAGAGATACAGTCAGTAACACAGGGTGCTGGGGGGAGAGGGGTTACTGAGTGACAGTGTGAGGGAGCTGGATTAACATCAGTAGAGATACAGTCAGTAACACAGGGTGCTGGGGGAGAGGGGTTACTGAGTGACAGTGTGAAAGAGATGGATTAACATCAGTGGAGATACAGTCAGTAACACAGGGTGCTGGGGGAGAGGGGTTACTGAGTGACAGTGTGAGGGAGCTGGATTAACATCAGTAGAGATACAGTCAGTAACACAGGGTGCTGGGGGAGAGGGGTTACTGAGTGACAGTGTGAGGGAGCTGGATTAACATCAGTCGAGATACAGTCAGTAACACAGGGTGCTCAGGGACAGAGGTTACTGAGTGACAGTGTGAGGGAGCTGGATTAACATCAGTCGAGATACAGTCAGTAACACAGGGTGCTGGGGGAGAGGGGTTACTGAGTGACAGTGTGAGGGAGCTGGATTAACATCAGTAGAGATACAGTCAGTAACACAGGGTGCTGGGGGAGAGGGGTTACTGAGAGACAGTGTGAGGGAGCTGGATTAACATCAGTAGAGATACAGTCAGTAACACAGGGTGCTGGGGAGAGAGGGGTTACTGAGTGACAGTGTGAGGGAGCTGGATTAACATCAGTACAGATACAGTCAGTAACACAGGGTGCTGGGGGGAGAGGGGTTACTGAGTGACAGTGTGAGGAGCTGGATTAACATCAGTAGAGATACAGTCAGTAACACAGGGTGCTGGGGGAGAGAGGGGTTACTGAGTGACAGTGTGAGGGAGCTGGATTAACGTCAGTAGAGATACAGTCAGTAACACAGGGTGCTGGGGGGAGAGAGGGGTTACTGAGTGACAGTGTGAGGGAGCTGGATTAACATCAGTAGAGATACAGTCAGTAACACAGGGTGCTGGAGGGGAGAGGGGTTACTGAGTGACAGTGTGAGGGAGCTGGATTAACATCAGTAGAGATACAGTCAGTAACACAGGGTGCTGGGGGAGAGAGGGGTTACTGAGTGACAGTGTGAGGGAGCTGGATTAACATCAGTAGAGATACAGTCAGTAACACAGGGTGCTGGGGGGAGAGGGGTTACTGAGTGACAGTGTGAGGGAGCTGGATTAACATCAGTACAGATACAGTCAGTAACACAGGGTGCTGGGGGAGAGGGGTTACTGAGTGACAGTGTGAGGGAGCTGGATTAACATCAGTAGAGATACAGTCAGTAACACAGGGTGCTGGAGGGGAGAGGGGTTACTGAGTGACAGTGTGAGGGAGCTGGATTAACATCAGTAGAGATACAGTCAGTAACACAGGGTGCTGGGGGGAGAGGGGTTACTGAGTGACAGTGTGAGGGAGCTGGATTAACATCAGTAGAGATACAGTCAGTAACACAGGGTGCTGGGGGGAGAGGGGTTACTGAGTGACGGATAAGAGATGGTAGCGGAAAATGAAACTGTTCTCATTGTGGGAAATACCGTTGTTTTGAAGATGTGCTGAATGAATCCTACAAACGTGCATTCCTGGGGAACTGTTCCTGTTTCACTTTCCGACCACTCTCTCCAGCCACTCCCTCTGTCTCTCTCCGCCCTCTGTCCCTCCCTCTCTACACCTCTGACAGCCGCACACCTGGGCCGGCAGGTTTGAGATTCACTTTCCCAACATCAGTCATTCCCGGGACTTCCGACTTACGTCCCGTTGTGGGAATTTACCCCCCTCCAACCCCCGTCCAGGCAGGAGAGAATGGAACGAGACAAAGTGTGGGTCAGAGCTGAGGAAAGCAGCAGAGACTCTCGCTGGAGATCACAGGTAACGGAGGAGGGGGTGGGGGGAGAGGGACTCGGGGAGGAGCTGCTCCCTCAGGGGAGGGGGCTCACTTGTTGGAGCTGGTGGGGCCCACCAGATTTAAAAGGGGCACGGGCGGCGTGGGGGAAGGCCATCGCTTTGCCACGCAGTCGCTTACGGGCATCGCTTGGCAGCACTGCCCCAGCACTGACCCTCCCACAGTGTGGCACTCCCCCAGCACTGACCCTCCCACAGTGCGGCACTCCCCCAGCACTGACCCTCCCACAGTGCGGCACTGCCCCAGCACTGACCCTCCCACAGTGCGGCGCTCCCTCAGCACTGACCCTCCCACAGTGCGGCGCTCCCTCGGCACTGACCCTCCCACAGTGCGGCGCTCCCTCGGCACCGACCCTCCCACAGTGCGGCGCTCCCTCAGCACCGACCCTCCCACAGTGCGGCGCTCCCTCAGCACCGACCCTCCCGCAGTGCAGCGCTCCCTCAGCACTGACCCTCCCACAGTGCGGCGCTCCCTCAGCACTGACCCTCCCACAGTGCGGCGCTCCCTCAGCACTGACCCTCCCACAGTGCGGCGCTCCCTCAGCACTGACCCTCCCACAGTGCGGCGCTCCCTCAGCACCGACCCTCCCACAGTGCGGCACTCCCTCAGCACTGACCCTCCCACAGTGCGGCGCTCCCTCAGCACCGACCCTCCCACAGTGCGGCGCTCCCTCAGCACTGACCCTCCTACAGTGCGGCGCTCCCTCAGCACTGACCCTCCCACAGTGCGGCACTCCCTCAGCACTGACCCTCCCACAGTGCGGCACTCCCTCAGCACTGACCCTCCCACAGTGCGGCACTCCCTCAGCACTGACCCTCCCACAGCGCAGTCCCTCCTCATTGGCGTGGGGAGGAGGGAGGGTGGAGTCTGGATTTTGGGACTCACTATTCCAGAGCCCCTCCACCCACCGCCCCCCACCCCACCCCAGCTGGACAGGCTCGACAGTCACTCTTTCCACCACCAGAGGCAGCAGTCTGTACCGTTTACAAGAAGCACTCGCCAAGACTCCTTCGACAGCGCCACCCAACACCACCACCTGTACCTCCTAGAAGGGCAAGAGCAGCAGATGCCATGGGGAACACCCATCACCTGCCAGTTCCCCCCTCCGAGCACCTCCCCCGCACTGCCCCAACCCTCCGCCGCACACACACACCATCCCGACTTGGAAACATATTGGCCGTTCCTTCACTGGGTCAAAATCCTGGAACTCCCTCCCTAACAGCGCTGTGGGTGTACCTACACCACAGGGGACTGCAGCGGGTTCAAGATGGCGGCTCACCCACCCCCTTCTCAAGGGGGCAATTAGGGTAGGGGGATAATTACTTGGCCCGAACAGCCACGCCCACTTCCCCGTGAACGAATAAAACAAAATTTAGACAGCGGGGTGACAGTATAGGGTACCATGATGTTTCAGTTGCTATGGAGACGAGCGGCCTACATGGCTCCCATCTGCGACTCTGATTGTGAACAAAGGCCCAACTCGTAGAATTTGACCAACTTCACCTGGGTTCAGACACAAATTGAGGCCCAGGCTCTGCCCACTCTTGCAGGCCCCACTGGGTGAAAGGTCAGTGGTTACCAAGGCGAGGCCTTCCAAACTCCCGAGCAAATCTCAGCCTTCCCCGATTAGACAAAATTTCAGCGACTCACTTTAACACAAATCCGTCTTTATTAAGAAAAATATTTAATTCAATAAATACACAAGGGTTCACAATGAACATTAAATATTATTATATAAGAATAAATATTCAAAACGTGGATAAATAACCTGATAAATATGAATAATTAACGCAGAAAATCAAATATGAAGTCTTCAAAAAGGACATCGCTGAGTTGGAGAGGGCAGATCGGTGACAGAGTTTAACATGGAGAAATGTGAAGTGATTCAGTTAGGTAGGGAGAATGTAAAGATCATCTAAAACAGAGAGTGCGGTCCTTAGGGGAGTGCAGGAGCAAAGGGACCTGGGGATATGGGCACAAGTTTAACAGGACAGGTAGAGAGCGGTTAATACACAGACACTCTCCTGAACTTTATTCTTCGGGGCACAGAGAACTAGAGCAAGGGGTTTGTTTTAAATTTGTGTAAAACACCAGTTCAGCCTCAACTGTAGACTTTAGGGAGGGTGTGAATGCTTTAGAGAGAGAGAGATGGAGAGAGAGAGACAGGGTGAGAGACACAGAGAGAGAGAGATAGAGACAGAGAGGGAGAGAGACAAAGAATGAGACAGAGAGAGAGATACAGAGTGAGAGACAGATAGAGAGAGAGAGGGAGAGACAGAATGAGAGACACAGAGAGAGACAAAGAGAGGCAGACGGAGAAAGAGAGAGACAGAGCGAGAGAGAGAGAGAGAGAGAGAGGGTGAGAGACACAGAGAGATAGAGACAGAGAGAGAGACAGGGTGAGAGACACAGAGAGATAGAGACAGAGAGAGAGACAGGGTGAGAGACACAGAGAGATAGAGACAGAGAGAGAGACAGGGTGAGAGACACAGAGAGATAGAGACAGAGAGAGAGACAAAAAGAGAGACAGACAGAGAGATACAGAGTGAGAGACAATTAGAGAGAGAGAGAGAGACAGGATGAGAGACACAGAGAGAGACAGAGAGAGACAGACAGAGAGAGAGAGAGAGAGTGCAGAAAAGATTGAGGAAATGGTTCTGGGGATGAGGGGATTCAACCCCCTGGATAGACTGGGAGAAGTTGGGAACATTCTCTTTGGGAGAAGAGGAGGTTGAGGGAGATTTGATCGAGGGGTTCAAAATCATGAGGGGGGGGATTGGGGTCCGGGACAGAATAGAGAGGGAGAAACTGTTCCCATTGGTGGGAGGATGGGGTACCAGAGGGGGGACACAGATTGGAGGTGATTGGAGAAAGAAGTGACGGAGACACGGGGAGAGAGTGTTTCACACAGCGAGTGGTTAGGATCTGGAAGGTGCTGCCTGAGAGTGTGGGGAGGCAGGTTCCATCGAGGCTTCCCCAAGGGAAATTGGATCATTATCTGGAAAGGGAGAATGGGCAGGGTCACGGGGGGAAGGGTGGGGGACTGGGCTGAGTTACTCCCACAGGGTCACGGGGGGAAGGGTGGGGGGACTGGGCTGAGTTACTCCCACAGGGTCACGGGGGGAAGGGTGGGGGGACTGGGCTGAGTTACTCCCACAGGGTCACGGGGGGAAGGGTGGGGGGACTGGGCTGAGTTACTCCCACAGGGTCACGGGGGGAAGGGTGGGGGGACTGGGCTGAGTTACTCCCACAGGGTCACAGGGGAAGGGTGGGGGACTGGGCTGAGTTACTCCCACGGGGTCATGGGGAAGGGTGGGGGACTGGGCTGAGTTACTCCCACAGGGTCACGGGGGAAAGGGTGGGGGGACTGGGCTGAGTTACTCCCACAGGGTCACGGGGGGAAGGGTGGGGGGACTGGGCTGAGTTACTCCCACAGGGTCACAGGGGAAGGGTGGGGGGACTGGGCTGAGTTACTCCCACGGGGTCATGGGGAAGGGTGGGGGGACTGGGCTGAGTTACTCCCACAGGGTCACGGGGGGAAGGGTGGGGGGACTGGGCTGAGTTACTCCCACAGGGTCACGGGGGGAAGGGTGGGGGGACTGGGCTGAGTTACTCCCACAGGGTCACGGGGGAAGGGTGGGGGGACTGGGCTGAGTTACTCCCACAGGGTCACGGGGGAAGGGTGGGGGGACTGGGCTGAGTTACTCCCACAGGGTCACGGGGGGAAGGGTGGGGGGACTGGGCTGAGTTACTCCCACAGGGTCACGGGGGGAAGGGTGGGGGGACTGGGCTGAGTTACTCCCACAGGGTCATGGGGGGAAGGGTGGGGGGACTGGGCTGAGTTACTCCCACAGGGTCACGGGGGGAAGGGTGGGGGACTGGGCTGAGTTACTCCCACAGGGTCACGGGGGAAGGGTGGGGGGACTGAGTTGCTCCTGCAGAGACACGGGAATGTGGCCTCGATGAGTTACAGAGAGGGAACGGTGATCACCGATAGACCCAGTATCATGGTTTTAATGGACCTCCGTGTCAGTTGGCCTCAGGACCGATGGTGGATGGGGGGCCGGGGTTATGTTGAAGGTTGGTTTGATGGAGAAGGGTAGGATGGAAGGAGAGATCATGAGGAGGCCCCGATGTCCAGCCGAGGTGTTCTCCGCTCACTAGCAGCGGACTCCAGCTGCCACGCAGGACAGATGTTCGTTCAACAGCTGCGCTAACCCGGCCACCACTCTGTCTGCCGAGCCGGCGGGGTCACCCTGCAGGAGGGTCAGAGAGGAGAGGGTACGCAGGTTACTGACTGACTCACTCGACACACAGGGCTTCCTCCCCGACTCCGGGTCACAATCCTCATCCCCCCCTCCCCGTACACAGAATCCAAATCCATCGTGGACTGGGTTACACTCTATCGGCCTCCACTGGATAGACCCACTGCACTGGGTCGTACAGAATTGCACTGGATCGAATATGGCTGCACTGGATTCTACTGGACTGCACTGGATTGAACAGGACTGCACTGGATTGAACAGGACTGCACTGGATTCTACTGGACTGCACTGGATTGTACAGAATTGTACTGGATTGTACAGAATTGTATGGGACTGTACTGGACTGCACTGGATTGTACAGGACTGTACTGGACTGCACTGGATTGTACAGGACTGCACTGGACTATACTGGACTGTAATGCACTATGCTGCACTGCGCTGGACTGTGCTTATCTATAGTGGACTCTGTTGGACTGTGCTGTACTGGACTGTACTGCACTGTGCTTGACTATAGTGGACTCTGCTGGACTGTGCTGGAGAGTATTGAACCATGCTAGACTGTGCTGGATGGTACTGGACTGTGTCGGACTGTATGGGACGGTGCCGGACTGTGTCGGACTGAATGGGACGGTGCCGGATTGTGTCGGACTGTATGGGACGGTGCTGGACTGTGTCGGACTGAATGGGATGGTGCCGGACCGTGTCGGACTGTATGGGACGGTGTTGGACTGCGTTGGACTGTATGGGATGGTGCCGGACTGTGTCGGACTGAATGGGATGGTGCCGGACCGTGTCGGACTGTATGGGACGGTGTTGGACAGTGTCGGACTGTATGGGACGGTGCCGGACCGTGTCGGACTGTATGGGACGGTGCTGGACTGTGTCGGACTGTATGGGACGGTGTTGGACTGTGTCGGACTGTATGGGACGGTGCCAGACTGTGTCGGACAGTATGGGACGGTGTTGGACTGTGTCGGACTGTATGGGACGGTGCTGGACTGTGTCGGACTGTATGGGACGGTGTTGGACTGTGTCGGACTGTATGGGACGGTGCCGGACCGTGTCGGACTGTATGGGACGGTGCTGGACTGTGTCGGACTGTATGGGATGGTGTTGGACTGTGTCGGACTGTATGGGACGGTGCCAGACTGTGTCGGACTGTATGGGACGGTGTTGGACTGTGTCGGACTGTATGGGACGGTGCTGGACTGTGTCGGACTGTATGGGACGGTGCCAGACTGTGTCGGACTGTATGGGACGGTGTTGGACTGTGTCGGACTGTATGGGACGGTGCCGGACTGTGTCGGACTGTATGGGACGGTGTTGGACTGTGTCGGACTGTATGGGACGGTGCTGGACTGTGTCGGACTGTATGGGACGGTGCCGGACTGTGTCGGACTGTATGGGACGGTGTTGGACTGTGTCGGACTGTATGGGACGGTGCCGGACCGTGTTGGACTGTATGGGACGGTGCCGGACTGTGTCGGACTGTATGGGACAGTGCCGGACTGTGTCGGACTGTATGGGACGGTGCCGGACCGTGTTGGACTGTATGGGACGGTGCCGGACTGTGTCGGACTGTATGGGACGGTGTTGGACTGTGTCGGACTGTATGGGACGGTGCAGGACTGTGTCGGACTGTATGGGACGGTGTTGGACTGTGTCGGACTGTATGGGACGGTGCAGGACTGTGTCGGACTGTATGGGACGGTGTTGGACTGTGTCGGACTGTATGGGATGGTGCAGGACTGTGTCGGACTTTGCCAGACGATGCTGGGCTGTGTTGGACTGCACTGAACTTTGTTGCAATCTACTGGACTGTGCTGGAAGGTACTGGACAGTGATGGACTGCGCTGGACTGATGTGGATTGCGTTGGAATGCAATGGAAAAGCTCTCTGTTACTGCCTCACCTCTCGTTTCTCTGCATCCGAATACCGTTTCCGGGTGAACTTACCTCAAACAACAGATTTGAAATTTTAATTCTCCCCGTTCCCCATCTTCTACCCACTCCCGTACCCCACCCCACCCACCCACAGACCGCAACCCACCCCACCCCACCCACCCACAGACCGCAGCCCACCCCACCCACCCACCCACAGACCGCAACCCACCCACCCACCCACCAACACACACACAGCTCAGAGAATGGGAATCTGAAATTACCTTCAAATCGGTGAGTCTTTTCAACAGGAGGGAGAGTTGTGGAGAATATTGATCAGTGCTCAAATCATCCAACACAACCTGGGAATAAAATAGAGAGAGAATGGGAGAGAGATAGAGAGAGAGTGTGAGAAAGAGAGAGAGAGATATAGAGGGAGAGAGAGAGAGAGAGACAGAGAGAGAGAGAGAGAGAGAGACAGAGTGTGAGAAAGGGAGAGAGAGATATAGAGGGAGAGAGAGAGAGAGAGACAGAGAGAGAGAGAGAGACAGAGTGTGAGAAAGGGAGAGAGAGATATAGAGGGAGAGAGAGAGAGAGAGAGACAGAGAGAGAGAGAGAGAGAGACAGAGTGTGAGAAAGGGAGAGAGAGAGAGAGACAGAGAGTGTGAAAAAGAGAAAGAGACAGAGAGAGAGAGACAGAGTGTGAGAAAGGGAGAGAGAGAGAGACAGAGAGAGAGTGTGAGAAAGAGAGAGAGACAGAGAGAGAGAGACAGAGTGTGAGAAAGAGAGACAGAGAGAAAGACAGAGTGTGAGAAAGAGAGAGCCAGAGAGAGAGAGACAGAGAAAGGGAGAGGGAGAGATAGAGGGTCAGAGAGAGAGAGACAGAGAGAGAGAGAGACAGAGAGAGGGACAGAGAGAATGAGAGAGACAGAGAGAGAGAGAGAGACAGAGAGAAAGAGAGAGAGAGAGATAGAGGGACAGAGAGAGAGAGAGACAGAGAGAGGGATAGAGACAGAGAGAGAGACAGATAGAGAGAGAGAGACAGAGAGAGAGCGACAGACAGTGAGAGAGAGAGAGAGAGAAAGACAGAAAGAGAGAGACAGAGGGAGAGAGACAGAGGGAGAGACACACAC
>NW_027650924.1:0-2500 GCF_965287045.1 Carcharhinus amblyrhynchos
GGGGAAGAGGGAGAGCTGGGGGGGGAAGAGAGAGAGCTGGGGGGGGGAAGAGGGAGAGCTGGGGGGGAAGAGGGAGAGCTGGGGGGGGAAGAGGGAGAGCGGGGGGGGGGGGGAGAGGGAGAGCGGTGGGGGGGTGGGGGGGGAGAGGGAGAGCGGTGGGGGGGTGGGGGGGAAGAGGGAGAGCTGGGGAGGAAGAGGGAGAGCGGGGGGGGAAGAGGGAGAGCTGGGGGGGGAAGAGGGAGAGCTGGGGGGGGGAAGAGGGAGAGCTGGGGGGGGGAAGAGGGAGAGCTGGGGGGGGGAAGAGGGAGAGCTGGGGGGGGGAAGAGGGAGAGCTGGGGGGGGGAAGAGGGAGAGCTGGGGGGGGGAAGAGGGAGAGCTGGGGGGGGAAGAGGGAGAGCTGGGGGGGGGAAGAGGGAGAGCTGGGGGGGGAAGAGGGAGAGCTGGGGGGGGAAGAGAGAGAGCTGGGGGGGGAAGAGAGAGAGCTGGGGGGGAAAGAGAGAGAGCTGGGGGGGGAAAGAGAGAGAGCTGGGGGGGAAAGAGAGAGAGCGGGGGGGGAAGAGAGAGAGCTGGGGGGGGAAGAGAGAGAGCTGGGGGGGGGGAAGAGGGAGAGCTGGGGGGGGGAAGAGGGAGAGCTGGGGGGGGGGAAGAGGGAGAGCTGGGAGGGGGAGAAGAGGGAGAGCGGGGGGGAGAAGAGGGAGAGCTGGGGGGGGGAAGAGAGAGAGCTGGGGGGGGGAAGAGGGAGAGCTGGGAGGGGAAGAGGGAGAGTGGGGGGGGGGAGGGAGAGCGGGGGGGGGAAGAGAGAGAGCTGGGGGGGGAGGGAGAGTGGGGGGGGGAGGGAGAGTGGGGGGGGGAGGGAGAGTGGGGGGGGGGAGGGAGAGCGGGGGGGGGAGAGGGAGAGCGGGGGGGAGAGAGGGGAGCCTGAGGGAGGAGAGATTCAGAGGAGGTGGAAGGAGGGTAGGGCAGAATGAGGGGAGAGTGAGGGAGGGGATACCATGGAAGCCGCAAGTGTCTAAGTTTTCAGCCTGGCGCTCAGTCCAGTTGAAGGGCCTGGCCCGAAGCCAGTCTCCAAGTCCCCCGTCATTTTTTTTTTAAAAATTTCATTTTAAAACTCGTATCGAGTGTTCGGGCGAATGACCGTCCCCGAGACAGGGGACACACACCGGTGCAGGGGATAGGGGGTTCCCGCTGACCCAGCCTGGCCACGCGGCTGCGTTACCCACCTGTTACCCAGGTCAGCCCGGAACAGGTGGCGCTCTCCCTCCTCCTCCGTGTCGAAGACCTCCAGCAGCTTCATGGTGTAGTCGTTGTGAGTGGAGGCGTGCGTGGACTGCAGGTACTTCTCGATGACCTGGGACACAGCAGCAGCGGCGCGTGGGAAGAGGTGAGTGGATCAGTGAGTAAATCCAGAGGTACAATGTGCACATCTCACCCACCACCCCACCTCCAACCCCACCAAGAAGTGTAGGGGGTGGGAATCGGTATAGAGGGAGCTTTACTCTGTATCTAACCCCGTGCTGTACCTGTCCTGGGAGTGTTTGATGGGGGGGACAGTGTAGAGGGAGCTTTACTCTGTATCTAACCCCGTGCTGTACCTGTCCTGGGAGTGTTTGATGGGGGGGACAGTGTAGAGGGAGCTTTACTCTGTATCTAACCCCGTGCTGTACCTGTCCTGGGAGTGTTTGATGGGAGGGACAGTGTAGAGGGAGCTTTACTCTGTATCTAACCCCGTGTTGTACCTGTCCTGGGAGTGTTTGATGGAGGGACAGTGTAGAGGGAGCTTTACTCTGTATCTAACCCCGTGCTATACCTGTCCTGGGAGTGTTTGATGGGGGGACAGTGTAGAGGGAGCTTTACTCTGTATCTAACCCCGTGCTGTACCTGTCCTGGGAGTGTTTGATGGGGGGACAGTGTAGAGGGAGCTTTACTCTGTATCTAACCCTGTGCTGTACCTGTCCTGGGAGTGTTTGATGGGGGGGACAGTGTAGAGGGAGCTTTACTCTGTATCTAACCCCGTGCTGTATCTGTCCTGGGAGTGTTTGATGGGGGGACAGTGTAGAGGGAGCTTTACTCTGTATCTAACCCTGTGCTGTACCTGTCCTGGGAGTGTTTGATGGGGGGGACAGTGTAGAGGGAGCTTTACTCTGTATCTAACCCCGTGCTGTATCTGTCCTGGGAGTGTTTGATGGGGGGACAGTGTAGAGGGAGCTTTACTCTGTATCTAACCCCGTGCTGTACCTGTCCTGGGAGTGTTTGATGGGGGACAGTGTAGAGGGAGCTTTACTCTGTATCTAACCCCGTGCTGTACCTGTCCTGGGAGTGTTTGCTGCTGTGTTACTGACCTTGTATTCCGGTGCGGTGTGCTCCAGTGGCTGAAGATTGCAGTGCAGTGAACGATACTGTCTATCCAGTGGATTCTCTGCACTTTCCAGCTCCGATTTCACCACTTTGATGGCAACCTCAATGTCACTCAGAGCCTGAAACAGAGACCGTGGACACAGTG
>NW_027650924.1:7500-34446 GCF_965287045.1 Carcharhinus amblyrhynchos
TTTTTTGAGCGGGAAGAGTCTTTCCACCTCTATCCTATCCATCCCATTCATCATCTTATACGTCTCAATGAGATCTCCCCTCATTCTTCTAAACTCTAACGAGTACAAGCCTAGTTTATTCAGCCTCTCCTCATAGCTCAACCCCCTCAACTCCGGTATCAGCCTAGTAAACCTCCTCTGCACTCCCTCCAAGGCCAAAATATCCTTGCGCAGGTGCGGCGCCCAAAACTGCACACAGTACTCCAGCTGCGGCCTCACCAATGCCCTATACAGCTGCAGCAAGACCTTAGTTAGTTAAGATGTTAGTTAGCAGAGGAGCCTTGCGGGGTATTAACGACGTCACTGCACCAATAAGCCAGAAACTGAGGTTGGGGCTGGGGGTGGTGAGTAGGTGGTGAGTGGGTGGATGGGTGAGTTAGAGCTGTACTATCAAAGAACAAAGAACAACACAGCACAGGGAAACAGGCCCTTCGGCCCAACGAGCCCACGCCGCCATTTTAACAATGTGCTTTTCCTCTTCCACTCATGTCTACACTTATGGTACCCCACCATTGGAAACCAGATTAAGGGGAGAATAATTTAGGGACAATTTGTTACACCAATCAGCCTAAGAGCACATCTTTGGGGTGTGGGAGGAAACCGACGCAACCACAGGGAGAATGCGCAAACTCCCACAGACACCGGCCCAAATCCATGTATCTGCACAGCAAACAGTGACAGTCATGACTTCCTTTTTTAAAAACCTCCAGGAGCAGACGAGGGACACTTTCTCCAATCTCCAAATACAAATTTACAATTACGTACATTCGTATGTTTACGCGTCTGGGTGGGCCAGCACGGTGGGTTAGCACTGCTGCCTCACAGCGCCAGGGACCTGGGTTCAACCCCCGGCTTGGGTCACACTGTCTGTGTGGAGTTTGCACGTTCTCCCCGTGTCTGCGTGGGTTTCCTCCGGGTGCTCCGGTTTCCTCCCACAGTCCAAAGATGCGCAGGTTAAGTGGATTGGCCATGCTAAATTGCCCCTTAGTGTCCAAAGATGTGCAGGTTAGGTGGATTGGCCATGCTAAATTGCCCCTTAGTGTCCAAAGATGTGCAGGTTAGGTGGAATGGCCATGCTAAATTGCCCCTTAGTGTCCAAAGATGTGCAGGTTAGGTGGATTGGCCATGCTAAATTGCCCCTTAGTGTCCAAAGATGTGCAGCTTAGGTGGATTGGCCATGCTAAATTGCCCCTTAGTGTCCACAGATGTACAGGTTAGGTGGATTGGCCATGCTAAATTGCCCCTTAGTGTCCAAAGATGTGCAGGTTAGGTGGATGGGCCATGCTAAATTGCCCCTTAGTGTCCAAAGATGCACAGGTTAGGTGGATTGGCCATGCTAAATTGCCCCTTAGTGTCCAAAGATGTGCAGGTTAGGTGGATGGGCCATGCTAAATTGCCCCTTAGTGTCCAAAGATGTGCAGGTTAGGTGGATTGGCCATGCTAAATTGCCCCTTAGTGTCCAAAGATGTGCAGCTTAGGTGGATTGGCCATGCTAAATTGCCCCTTAGTGTCCACAGATGTACAGCTTAGGTGGATTGGCCATGCTAAATTGTCCCTTAGTGTCCAAAGATGTGCAGGTTAGGTGGATTGGCCGTGCTAAATTGCCCCTTAGTGTCCAAAGATGCACAGGTTAGGTGGAGTGTCCAAAGATGTGCAGGTTAGGTGGATTGGCCGTGCTGAATGTGCAAGGTTACGGGAATTGGACAGAGACGAGGGGCCTGGGTGGGAGAGTTGGTGCAGACCCGATGGGCCGAATGGCCTCTTTCAGCGCCCGATAGTTCTGTGGAATGGGAACAAAACCTCCAAAGTGTTTGGGCAGGCCACTTAGTCCAAAGGGCAATGAGGGAAGGGCAAGCAAACAAATGTGAGGGTGGGGGGGGGTGGGCCTTGCCAGCGCCTGGTCTCGCAAATTGGCTGCCACGCTACCCACTTCAGAACAGGTATTAACACATCTCCGGGCGTCCGCTGAACGGGATTTAATAAAATGGTTCGCAAACATTCGGGGATTGAGCTATGAGGAGAGGCTGAATAAACTAGGCTTGTACTCGTTAGAGTTTAGAAGAATGAGGGGAGATCTCATTGAGACGTATAAGATGATGAATGGGATGGATAGGATAGAGGTGGAGAGACTCTTCCCGCTCAAAAAAGACAGTAGGACTAGGGGGCACAGCCTCAAGATAAAGGGGGGGGCGGTTTAGAACGGAGTTGAGGAGGAACTTCTTCACTCAAAGGGTGGTGAATCTCTGGAATTCTCTGCCCGTTGAAGTGGTGGAGGCTGCCTCGCTAAATATTTTTAAGAAGCGGGTTGATGGGTTCTTGATAAGAGAGGGGATTAAGGGTTATGGGGAGAGGGCGGGAAAGTGGAACTGAGCCACAACAGATCAGCCATGATCTTATTGAATGGCGGGGCAGGCTCGAAGGGCTAGATGGCCTACTCCTGCTCCTATTTCTTATGTTCTTATGTTCTTACCCAGTGCCCACACCCTTACCCGAAGTCGTGAGGGATCCTGGTGTAGAACTCATTACAGGCCTCAACCAGGGCCTTCCCGCTCACATTGCGGTTGATACAGCTTTCGATCTTCTGAAGGGAGACGTAGCCAGCTTTAATCTGGGCAGCGGTGAGTTTACCTAGACAGGGAGAGAGAGGGAGAGACAAGACAGGGTGCTTAGCTGAGTAGGTTGCTCCGAAATACGCTGGAAGGTGCTCTCACAGGCGGTGTGAAGCGAAGTAAAGTTTACTTATTAGTTGGTTTACGTTCACACTGCAATGAAGTTACTGTGAAAATCCCCTAATCGCCACACTCCGGCGCCTGTTCGGGTTACACCGAGGGAGAATTTAGCACGATCAATTCACCTAACCAGCACGTCTTTCGGACTGTGGGAGGAAACCTGAGCACCCGAAGGAAACCCACGCAGACACGGGGAGAATGTGCAGACTCCGCATTGCCAGTAGAAGGCATGGTTATCCTCCACCGGTGGTTAATTGTGCATTTCTACTCAACTGTTTCTGGTACCGCGGTGGCACAGTGGTTAGCACTGCTGCCTCACAGTGCCAGGGACCCGGGCTCGATTCCCAGCTTGGGTCACTGGAGTCTGTACGTTCTCCCTGTGTCTGCGTGGGTTTCCTCCGAGTGCTCCGGTTCCCTCCCACAGTCTGAAAGATGTGCTGATTAGGGTGCACTGGCCGTGCTAAATTCTCCCTCAGTGTACCTACTTGTGACACTAATAAATAAACTCTAAAGTTGGCTTGCATTAACGCTGCAATGAAGTTACTGTGGAAATCCACTCGTCGCCACACTCCGGCACCTGTTTGGGTTACGCTGAGGGAGAATTTAGCATGGGCCAATGCACCCCAACCAGCACGTCTTTCGGACTGTGGGAGGAAACCGGAGCACCCGGAGGAAACCCACGCAGACACGGGGAGAATGTGCAAACTCCACACAGACAGTGACCCGAGCCAGGAATCGAACCCGGGACCCTGGCGCTGTGAAGCAGCAGTGCTAACCACTGGGCCACCCAATGCTGGAATTTGAATTCAATAAAAAGAAAATCAGGAATTAAGAATCTGCTGATGACGGTGAAACCATCGTCGGAAAAACCCATCTGGTTCACTAATGTCCCTTTAGGGAAGGGGAAATCTGCCCGTCCTTACCCGATCTGGCCTACATGTGACTCCAGATCCACACAGCAATGTGGTTGACTTCAAGGGCAACTGGGGATGGGCAATAAATGCTGGACCCAGCCAGCGACACCCATGTCCCACAAATTAATAAATCGGGGGGGAGGGGTGTGGTGTAGCATTGACCAGAATCTGAACCAGAGCAGCTATATAAATACTGTGGGCACCAGAGCAGGTCAGAGGCTGGGAATCCTGCGGAGAGTAACTCACCATAGTTAAGAAAGCCCACCAACGCCTCTACTGTCCTAGGAGGGTAAGGAAACTCGGCACGTCCGTTGTGACTCTCACCAATTTTTACAGAGGTGCCATGGAAAGCGTTCTTTCTGGTTGTATCACAGCTTGGTGTGGACTCCTGCTCTGCCCAAGACCGCAAGAAACTATAAAGGGTTGTGAATGCAACCCAATCCATCACGCAAACCAGCCTCCCATCCACTGACTCCGTCTACACTTCCTGCTGACCGTAACACTCCGTTCTGCACTCTCTCCTCTCCTTCTCTATGAATGATACGCTTTGTCTGTATAGCACGCAAGAAACAATACTTTTCACTGTGTACTAATACATGTGACAATAATAAATCAAAATCAAAATCAAAATCAAATCACCTCCTGACTCCCCCCAAGGCCTGTCCACAGTCTACAAGGCACAAGTCAGGAGTGTGATGGAATACTCTCCACTTGCCTGGACGAGTGGCTCTGACAACACTCCAGAAGTCCGACACCATCCAGGACAAAGCAGCCCCTCTTTGATGGGGACCCCATCCACAAACGCTCCCTCCCTCCCTCCACCACCCACACACAGTGACCGCAGTGTGTGTGTGTACCATCTACAAGATGCACCGCAGCGACTCGCCGAGGCTCCTTCGACAGCACCTTCCAAACCCACCACCTCTAATATCTAGAAGGACGAAGGACAGCAGACACCACCCGCAAGATCCCCCTCCCAGCCCCACTCACCATCCCGATTTGGGAACTATGTCCCGTTAAATTTTGGGCCGTTCCTTCACTGTGACTGGGGTCCAAATCCTGGAGCTCCCTCCCTAACAGCACTGTGGGTGTTACCCACACCACACGGGGACTGCAGCCGGTTCAAGAAGGGGCAGCTCACCCACCATCTTCTCAAGGGGCAAGCAGGGACGGGCGGCAAACACTGCACCCGGCCAGTGACACCTATACCCCGTGGAAAAACGAAAGAAAAGATTGTTACCGCTGGTCGGGGAATCTAAAATGCCATAGGATTGCTACGCCACAGAAGGAAGCCATTCAGCCTGTCTTGAACGCAGTGGCTCTCCAAACAAGAACTCTGCCTTAGTGCCATTCCCCCCCCCGCCTTTTCCCCGTAACCCCCTTTGCACATTTGCAAGTAATTGTCTAACACTCCTTTGAGGGGAAGGGGTGTGTGTGTGTGTGTGTGTGTGTGTGTGTGTGCACGCATGCGTGTATGTGTGTAAGAGAGAGAGTGTGTGTGCGTGCATGTGCGTGTGTGAGTGAGTGTGTGTGTGAAGAGTCTGTGTGTGTGCGCGTGTGTGAATGTGTGTGTGCGTTGTGTGTGTGCGTGTGCATGTGTGTGTGTGTGCGTTGTGTGTGTGGAGTCTGTGTGTGTGCGCGTGCGTGTGTGTGAATGTGTGTGTGAAGAGTGTGTGTGTGTGCGCGCGTGCGTGTGAGTGAATGTGTGTGTGTGCATGTGTAACAGAGTGCGTGTGTATGTGTAAGAGTGCATGTGTGTATATATGTAAGAGTGTGTGTGCGCATGTGTAAGAGTGTGTGTATGTGTAAGAGTGCGTGTGTGTATATATGTAAGAGTGTGTGTGTGCATGTGTAAGAGTGTGTGTGTGTATGTGTAAGAGTGCATGTGTGTATATATGTAAGAGTGTGTGTGTGCATGTGTAAGAGTGTGTGTATGTGTAAGAGTGCGTGTGTGTATATATGTAAGAGTGTGTGTGTGCATGTGTAAGAGTGTGTGTGTGTATGTGTAAGAGTGCATGTGTGTATATATGTAAGAGTGTGTGTGTGCATGTGTAAGAGTGTGTGTGTGTATGTGTAAGAGTGCATGTGTGTATATATGTAAGAGTGTTGTGTGTTGCATGTGTGTCATTTTGGAATTGAATCAGGGAGAAATTTCTTCACTCAGAAGGAGATGAATCTTTGGAATTCTCGACCCTAAAGGTCGAGGGGGGGGAGCGGTGGGGAACAGTTGTTGGTGATCTGGACACCTAAAAACATGAAGCTTTCGACCCTTTCCACTTCATCCCGGTTGAGGCAGACGGGGGCATGTTCCCCACTATGCTTCCCGAAGTCGATGACAATCTCCGTTGTTTGGTCGACATTGAGGAAGAGATTACTGTTGCTGCACCAGTTCACCAGGTTCTCTATCTCATTCCTGTACTCCGTCCCGTCAGTGACTGAGATCCAACTCAGTACGGTGGTGTCATCAGCAAACCTGAAAATCTCCGTTGTCCGAACAGGTTTAAGGTTTCAGGGAATCGGGGAATACAGTACAGCAGGTGGGAAAAGGATCGGGAGGGGGTGGTGGTTGGAGGCAAGGTCAACCAATGGCAAAGCAGGACAAGTGGTCCATCCTTGCTCCTTCTGCAAGTGTTCTTCGGTCCACAACTAGAGTCACAGAGATATACAGCACAGAAACAGGCCCTTCGGCCCAACCCGTCCATGCTAAATCAAGTTTCCTGAACTGAACTGGTCCCATTTGCCTGCACTGGGCCCCTATCCCTCTATAAATCTTTCCCATCCATGCACCTGTCCAAATGTTGTTAAAATGTTGTAATCGTACCTGCTGCTTCTACCACCTCCTCTGGCAGCTCATTCTATACACACACCACCTTATGGGTGAAGACGTTGCCCCTTGGATCCCTTTTCCCTCTCACCTCAAACCTATGTCCTCTAGTTTGAGACTCCCCTACCCTGGGGTTAAAGACTTTGGGCTATTCTCCTGATCTATGCCACTCATAATTTTATAAACCTCGATCAGGTCACCCCCAATGGGCCCACTGGGATTGTGTACAGTGGGAGTGAATGGGAAGGGGTTTGGGTCCATTGGGATTGTGCACAGTGGGAGTGAACGGGAAGGGGTTTGGGTCCATTGGGATTGTGTACAGTGGGAGTGAATGGGAAGGGGTTTGGGTCCATTGGGATTGTGCACAGTGGGAGTGAATGGGAAGGGGTTTGGGTCCATTGGGATTGTGTACGGTGGGAGTGAATGGGAAGGGGTTTGGGTCCATTGGGATTGTGTACAGTGGGAGTGAATGGGAAGGGGTTTGGGTCCATTGGGATTGAGCACAGTGGGAGTGAATGGGAAGAGGTCTGGGTCCATTGGGATTGTGTACAGTGGGAGTGAATGGGAAGGGGTTTGGGTCCATTGGGATTGTGCACAGTGGGAGTGAACGGGAAGGGGTTTGGGTCCATTGGGATTGTGTACAGTGGGAGTGAATGGGAAGGGGTTTGGGTCCATTGGGATTGTGTACGGTGGGAGTGAATGGGAAGGGGTTTGGGTCCATTGGGATTGTGCACAGTGGGAGTGAATGGGAAGGGGTTTGGGTCCATTGGGATTGAGTACAGTGGGAGTGAATGGGAAGAGGTCTGGGTCTATTACTGATGATGCCATTCCTTCCCCACTCAAACAAAACCATTTGCAAGCACCTCCACGTATGTCACGTTGCACGTCGAAGCCCAGTCCCGGCACCCACCTAGTGGAGCCTTCTTGGTGTCATACTTCATCTCCACCACCATCTCCTCCATCGCCTGAATGTTGCAGATCAGCTCAATCAGCTCCTGAACCCGACTGTCCAGCTTGGACTCCGTGGCAGGGGCCCTGGCCGATTCCCCGACCTTCCCACTCTCCTGAAACACAGACACGTCCATCAGGTAGTCAGTCAGTCAGTCGGCTCAGCGAAGAAACAAAGAGAACAAGGAAAATTACAGCGCGGGAACAGGCCCTTCAGCCCTCCAAGCCCGCACCGACCATGCTGCCCGATTTAACTAAAACCTCCTATCCTTCCGGGGACCACGTCCTTCTATTCCCATCCTATTCATGTCCTTGTCAACACGCCCCTTAAAAGTCACTACCGTACCCGCTTCCACTACCTCCCCCGGCAGCAAGTTCCAGGCACCCACCACCCTCTTAAAAAAACTTGCCACGTACATCTCCTTTAAACCTTGCCCCTCGCACCTTAAACCTGTGCCCCCGAGCAATTGACTCTTCCACCCTGGGGAAAAAGCTTCTGACTCTCCACTCTGTCCACGCCCCTCATAATCTTGTAGACTTCTCAACCTCCATCGCTCCAGTAAGAACAAGCCAAGCTTCTCCAACCTCTCGATTCCCGGCTCGGGTCACTGTCTGTGCGGAGTTTGCACATTCTCCTCGTGTCTGCGTGGGTTTCCTCCGGGTGCTCTGGTTTCCTCCCACCGTCCAAAGATGTGCGGGTTAGGTGGATTGGCCATGCCAAGAAATTGCCCCTTAGTGTCCAGGGATGTGTAGGTTAGAGGGATTAGTGGGTATAATATGTCGGGATATGGGGGTAGGGCCTGGGTGGGATTGTGTTCGGTGCAGACTCGATGGGCCGAAGGGCCTCTTTCTGCACTGCAGGGTGCTATGATTCTCTCCTTATTGCCCTTGCTGATAGACTTACAACACAGCTGACAGGAACAGCGTCCTTTCCTCCCACAAAGACTCGCTAACATGAAGGACAAAGAACAGTACAGCACAGGAAACAGGCCCTTCGGCCCTCCAAGCCTGCGCTGCTCATTGGTCCAACTAGACCATTCTTTTGCATCCCTCCGTTCCCGGTCTGTTCATGTGGCTATCCAGATAAGTCTTAAACGATCCCAGTGTGTCCGCCCCCACCACCCTGCCTGGCGGGGCATTCCAGGCCCCCACCACCCTCTGTGTAAAATACGTCCCTCTGATATCTGTGTTAAACCTTGCCCCCCCTCACCTTGAACCTGTGACCCCTCGTGTTCATCACCTCCGACCTGGGAAAAAGCTTCCCACCGTTCACCCTATCCATACGCCTCATAATTTTATACACCTCCATTAGGTCTCCCCTCATCCTCCGTCTTTCCAGGGAGAACAACCCCAGTTCACCCAATCTCTCCTCGTAGCTAAGACCCTCCGTCCCAGGCAACATCCTGGTAGACCTTCTCTGCACTCTCTCCAAGGCCTCCACGTCCTTTGGGTGGTGCGGCGACCAGAACTGGACGCAGTACTCCAAATGTGGCCTAACCAACGTTCCGTACAGAGTCCAAGTGGAAGAGCAGGCCATTCTTCCTCTCAGGCCCATCCTAGCTCCTTGTGAGTGCAAGCTCATCTCATCCTAACTCCAGCCTGCGCCTTCCCCGGCAGCCTGACGAAACTTCCCTCTCTGCTTTTGGAAGCTTGGGTTAAACTCGCCTCCATCGCTCCTGCTGGCCAACGCATTCCAGGTTCATACAACCCTATAGTCTCACAACACCAGGTTGAAGTCCAACAGGTTTATTCGGCAACGTGAGCTTTCGGAGCGCTGTCCCTTCACCAGGTGAGTGAAGTTTGGTTCACAAACAGGGTACATATGGACACAAACTCAGTTACAAGAATTTCTGTCTATACATACCCTGTTTGTGAACTGAACTCTTCACTCGCCTGATGAAGGGGCAGTGCTCCAAAAGCTCGCGTTACCAAACAAACATAGAAACACAACATAGAAACATAGAACATTACAGCGCAGAACAGGCCCTTCGGCCCACGATGTTGCGCCGACCAGTTACAAAAACAATGACCCACTAGCCTATACCAATCCCTTTTCGTCCATAAACCTATCCATAGATCTCTTAAACGCCCCCAAACTAGGCGCATTTACAACTGCAGCAGGCAGGGCATTCCAATCCCTCACCACCCTCTGGGTAAAGAACCTACCCCTGACATCCGTCCTGTAGCTACCCCCCCTTAATTTAAAGCCATGCCCCCTCGTGCTAGCTTTCTCCATCCGAGGAAAAAGGCTATCACTATCCACCCTATCTAAACCTCTAATCATCTTATATGTTTCAATAAGATCCCCTCTTAGCCGCCTTCTTTCCAACGAAAACAACCCTAAATCCCTCAGTCTCTCCTCATAGGACCTCCCCACCATACCGGGCAACATCCTAGTAAACCTCCTCTGCACCCTCTCCAAAGCCTCCACATCTACAGGTCAGTAGTTTTAGCTGGGGGAAGGGTAATTATGAGGCCATTAGGAGAGAATTAGGAAGCATTGGTTGGACTAGGAGATTACAGGGACTAGGAACGTCTGAAATGTGGAGTTTTTTCAAGGAGCAGCTACTGTGGGTCTGTGATAGGTATGTCCCTGTCAGGCAAGGAGGAATTGGTAGGGCTAGGGAACCGTGGTGCACAAAAAAAGTTGATTTGTTGGTTAGGAAGAAGAAGAAGGCTTATGTTCGGATGAGGCTTGAGGGCTCGGGTAGTGCAGTAGAAAGCTTTAGATTGGCTAGGAGGGAGTTGAAGAGGGAGTTAAGAAGGGCTAGAAGAGGGCATGAGATGACTTTGGCTGATAGGATTAAGGAGAATCCTAAGGCGTTCTATAGGTATGTCAAGAACAGAAGGTTGGTTAGGGCAAGATTAGGGCCAGTTACAGACAGTAGGGGGAAGTTGTGTGTGGAACCGGAAGAGATTGGAGAGGCATTGAACCATTATTTCTCTTCGGTGTTCACGCAGGACGATATGAATGTAGCCGAGGAGGTCACTGGGGTGAAGGGGTGTAAAATAGAAAGTATTGTAGTTGATACAGAGGATGTGTTGGATATTCTAGAAGGGTTGAAAATAGATAAGTCCCCTGGTCCAGACGGGATTTACCCTAGGATTCTATGGGAGGCAAGAGAGGTGATTGCAGAGCCACTGGCTCTGATCTTCAGGTCGTCGTTGGTCTCTGGTATAGTACCGGAAGATTGGAGGACAGCGAATGTTGTCCCATTGTTTAAGAAGGGGAGCAGAGACTTCCCTGGGAATTACGGACCAGTGAGTCTTACTTCTGTAGTGGGCAAGGTTTTAGAAAGAATTATTAGGGATAGGATTTATAGTTATTTGGAGAGTAATGAATTGATTAGAGATAGTCAGCATGGTTTTGTAGCGGGAAGGTCGTGCCTTACTAACCTTATTGAGTTCTTTGAGAAGGTGACCAAAGAGGTGGATAGGGGTAAGGCAGTAGATGTGGTATATATGGATTTTAGTAAGGCGTTTGATAAGGTTCACCATGGTATGCTTCTGCAGAAAATGCAGATGTATGGGATTGGTGGTAATTTAGGTACTTGGATCAGGAATTGGTTAGCAGATAGGAGACAGAGGGTGGTGGTTGATGGTAATTATTCATCATGGAGTTCGGTTACGAGTGGTGTGCCTCAGGGATCTGTTTTGGGGCCACTGCTGTTTGTAATCTTTATTAATGATCTGGATGAGGGTATAGTTGGGTGGATTAGTAAGTTTGCTGATGACACCAAAGTCGGAGGTGTGGTAGGTTGTGAGGAAGGGTGTCGAAGTTTGCAGGGTGACTTGGACAGGTTGCAGAGCTGGGCCGCGAGGTGGCGGATGGAGTTTAATGCGGAGAAGTGTGAGGTAATCCATTTCGGTAGGAATAACAGATGTGTTGAGTATAGGGCTAACGGGAGGACTTTGAATAGAGTGGAGGAGCAGAGGGATCTAGGTGTATGTGTACATAGATCCCTGAAAGTTGGGAATCAAGTAGATAAGGTTGTTAAGAAGGCGTACGGTGTCTTGGCGTTTATTGGTAGGGGGATTGAATTTAGGAGTCGCAGCGTCATGTTGCAACTGTACACAACTCTGGTGTGGCCGCACTTGGAGTACTGTGTGCAGTTCTGGTCCCCACATTACAGGAAGGATGTGGAGGCTTTGGAGAGGGTGCAGAGGAGGTTTACCAGGATGTTGCCTGGTATGCAGGGGAGGTCCTATGAGGAGAGACTGAGGGATTTGGGGTTGTTTTCACTGGAAAGAAAGCGGCTAAGAGGGGATCTTATAGAAACATATAAGATGATTAGAGGTTTAGATAGGGTGGCTGGTGATAGCCTGTTTCCTCGGATGGAGAAATCTAGCACGAGGGGGCATGGCTTTAAATTAAGGGGGGGTAGTTATAGGACGGATGTCAGGGGCAGGTTCTTTACCCAGAGGGTGGTGAGGGATTGGAATGCCCTGCCTGCTGCAGTTGTAAATGCGCCTAGTTTGGGGGCGTTTAAGAGATTGGTGGATAGGTTTATGGACGAAAAGGGATTGGTTTAGATTAGTGGGTCAATGTTTTTTTTAAAAATAAGACTGGTCGGCGCAACATTGTGGGCCGAAGGGCCTGTTCCGCGCTGTAATGTTCTATGTTCTATGTTCCTTCTTGTAATGTGGGGACCAGAACTGCACACAGTACTCCAAGTGCGGCCGCACCAGAGTAGTGTACAGTTGCAACATTACGCTGCGACTCCTAAATTCAATCCCCCTACCAATAAACGCCAAGACACCGTACGCCTTCTTAACAACCTTATCTACTTGATTCCCAACTTTCAGGGATCTATGTACACATACACCTAGATCCCTCTGTTCATCCACACTATTCAAAGTCCTCCCGTTAGCCCTATACTCGACACATCTGTTGCTCCTACCAAAGTGAATTACCTCACACTTCTCCGCATTAAATTCCATCCGCCACCTCTCGCCAGCTCTGCAACCTATCTAAGTCTCCCTGCAGACTATGACACCCTTCCTCACAATCTACCACACCTCCGACTTTGGTGTCATCAGCAAATTGTCATCAGCAAATCAGCACATGTTGGACTTAAACCTAGTGTTGTGAGACTTCTTACCATGCCCACCCCAGTCCAACGCCGGCAACTCCACATCGCAGAACCCTATGGTACAGGAGGACATTCGGCCCATCGAGTCCGCACCGAACCTTCGAAAGAGCACGCTACCCAGGCCCACACTGCTTCACCCGTAACCTGGTGCATAAAACCATGGCCAATCCACCTGACCTGCATATCTTCCGGATTGGGAGAAAGGTCGGAGGAAACCCGTGCAGAATCCTGACAGTGCAGGAGGAGACCACTCAGCCCATCGAGTCTGCACCAAGCACAATCCCCTCCCAGGCCTTCTTGAATCGCTGCAGTCCACGTGCTGTGGGTTGACCCACAATACCGTCAGGGAGGGAATCCCGGGATTTTGACCCAGCGACTGTGAAGGAATTGCTTTATTTCCAAGTCAGGACGGTGAGTGGGGCTCGGAGGTGGAACTTGCGGGTGGTGGTGTTTCCCCACGTGTCTGCTGTTCTTGTCCTTCTAGATGGAAGTGGTTGTGGGTTCGGAAGGTGCTGAGTAAGGATCTTTGGTGAATTGCTGCAGTGCATCTTGTAGAGAGTACACGCTGCTGCTACTGAGCGTCGGTGGTGGAGGGACTGAATGTTTGCGGATGTGGCGCCCGTCAAGTGGGTTGCTTTGTCCTGGATGGTGTTAAGCTTCTTGAGGGCTGCACCCATCCAGACAAGTGGGGAGTATTTCCTCACACTCCTGGCTTGTGGACAATGCATTTGGATAGGCAGAGGGACACTGCCCGAAAGCAGTGGCCAGGGACAGTCCAGTAGCGGCACGGTAGCACAGTGGGTTAGCACTGCTGCTTCACAGCTCCAGGGACCTGGGTTCGATTCCCAGCTCGGGTCACTGTCTGTGTGGAGTTTGCACATTCTCCCCGTGTCTGCGTGGACTTAAGAACATAAGAAATAGGAGCAGGAGTAGGCCATCCAGCCCTTCGAGCCTGCCCCGCCATTCAATAAGATCATGGCTGATCTGTCGTGGCTCATTTCCACATTCCCACCCTCTCCCCATAACCCTTAATCCCCTCTCTTACCAAAAACCTATCTACCCGCGTCTTAAAAATATTTAGCGAGGCAGCCTCCACCAATTCAACTGGCAGAGAATTCCAGAGATTCACCACCCTTTGAGTGAAGAAGTTCCTCCTCAACTCCGTTCTAAACCGCCCCCCCCCCCTTTATCTTGAGACTGTGCCCCCTAGTCCTACTATCCTTTCTGAGCGGGAAGAGTCTCTCCACCTCTATCCTATCCATCCCATTCATCATCTTATACGTCTCAATGAGATCTCCCCTCATTCTTCTAAACTCTAACGAGTACAAGCCTAGTTTATTCAGCCTCTCCTCATAGCTCAAGCCCCTCAACTCCGGTATCAGCCTAGTAAACCTCCTCTGCACTCCCTCCAGGGCCAAAATACTTCCTCCGGGTGCTCCGGTTTCCTCCCACAGTCCAAAGATGTGCGGGTTAGGTTGATTGGCCGTGCTAAATTGACGGTAGATGCATAGGTTAGAGAGGATTGGCGGGTAAAATATGTGCGGATATGGTGGTAGGGTCTGGGTGGGATTGTGGTCAGTGCAGACTCGATGGGCTGAAGGGCCTCTTTCTGTATAGTAGGTTTCTATGATTTCTATGTAGTCCAAAGATGTGCGGGTTAGGCAGAGAGGTCAGGTTAAGTTACCCCTTAGTGTTCCAGGATGCACTAGTTAGAGGGCTAATGGGGTTGTGGAGATAAGGCCTGGCTGGGATTATTGTTGGTGCAGACTCGATGGGCCGAACGACCTCCTCCTGCACCGTAAGGATTCTATGACGACTCAAACACAGCGGTCACTCACCTGGTCACCAGGGGCATCACCGCTGTAATCCCGGCTCAGCATGTCGTACTTGCCGGCAACCTTCACAAAGCACGTTCTCCCGGACCAACTGTTCTTCGTCTTGTCCAGGAACCTGAGGGGGGGAAAACGAGAGGGGCAAACAGTCTGTCCGCGATTCTGCTCTCCAGAGAGACCCAGCCCCACCCGCCGGCACTTCCCATCACTCCCGACCTGGACTGCAGTCACGGACACCCACCAGAGCATTTCATCCGTTCACAAGGGACCTGGCAAAAAAACCTCTGGGGAGGCAGCCTGGTGTCGAAAGAAAAGACTGCGGCGGACACACAGCTGGGACAGTGTGGAGGGAGCTTTACTCTGTATCTAACCCCGTGCTGTACCTGTCCTGGGAGTGTTTGATGGGGGGACAGTGTAGAGGGAGCTTTACTCTGTATCTAACCCCGTGCTGTCCCTGTCCTGGGAGTGTTTGATGGGGGGACAGTGTAGAGGGAGCTTTACTCTGTATCTAACCCCGTGCTGTACATGTCCTGGGAGTGTTTGATGGGGGGACAGTGTAGAGGGAGCTTTACTCTGTATCTAACCCCGTGCTGTACCTGTCCTGGGAGTGTTTGATGGGAGGACAGTGTAGAGGGAGCTTTACTCTGTATCTAACCCCGTGCTGTACCTGTCCTGGGAGTGTTTGATGGGGACAGTGTAGAGGGAGCTTTACTCTGTATCTAACCCCGTGCTGTACCTGTCCTGGGAGTGTTTGATGGGGACAGCGTAGAGGGAGCTTTACTCTGTATCTAACCCCGTGCTGTACCTGTCCTGGGAGTGTTTGATGGGGGGACAGTGTAGAGGGAGCTTTACTCTGTATCTAACCCCATGCTGTACCTGTCCTGGGAGTGTTTGATGGGGGGACAGTGTGGAGGGAGCTTTACTCTGTATCTAACCCCGTGCTGTACCTGTCCTGGGAGTGTTTGATGGGGGGACAGTGTAGAGGGAGCTTTACTCTGTATCTAACCCCATGCTGTACCTGTCCTGGGAGTGTTTGATGGGGGGACAGTGTGGAGGGAGCTAAATACATTCTCAGGCTTGTGGAAGGAGGTGTTCAGTTCGTATCAGCCACGTGGCTAAGGTTTTTGATGGTCACAGTGTGGATACAGCTATTAGTTTCAGCGAGTTCTTTGCCACTTTTTAATAATCATCATCCCAAAAAGTGTGACCTACTTCTTCTCAAAGACTTCCTTGGCTTTATTCAGGTCAGTTCCACAGGAGATCAGGTTGTTTTGTCCGGCCTTGCCAACTGAGGAGACAAGGTGAGATTGTGTCACATTTGAGAGTGAGGTTTCTTATTGTACAGCCAGTGCCCATCCCCTCCAATCTCTCTCTCTCTCTCCCCCCCTCTTATCTACACCCCACTTCTCCCCTAACCCCATCATGTGGCACATGGAGAGCGGGAGGGGCGAGGGAGCAGGGAGTGGGAGGGGCGAGGGGGGGAGCGGGAGGGGCGAGGGGGGGAGCAGGAAGGGCAAGGGAGCGGGGAGCGGGAGGGGGAGGGGCGAGGGAGCGGGGAGCGGGAGGGGCAGAAAGAGAGTGAGAGAGAGGGGCTCTTGCCCACTCTGCCTCTCTGTTTTCACCGAACCCCAATACGTGTGACAATAATAAATCTAATACTTTTCATTCTCCCCTCTGTACTCTATGAGTGGTATGCTCTGTCTGTAATAGCGCACAAGAAACAATACTTTTCACTGTATCCCGATACACGTGACGGTAATAAATCAAATCCTTTTCCTTCTCACCTAAGTACTCTATGAACGGTATGCTTTGTCTGTATAGCACACAGGAAACGGGTTACACCTGAAGTGGAGGGGGGCTAATATCCCGGTGGGGAGATTTGCTCGAGCCACTCGGCAAGGTTTAAACTATTTTGGCGGAGGGGAGACAGATGCGCTCTATGAACAGTATGCTTTGTTATCGTAGAACATAGAATCCCACAGCGCAGAAAGGAGGCCATTCGGCCCATCAAGTCTGCACCAACCACAATTCCACCCAGGTCCTATGCCCCTAACTCCATGCATTTACCCTCGCTGGTCCCCCTTACACTAATGGGTAATTTAGCATGGCCAATCTACCTAACCCGCACATCTTTGGACTGTGCGTGGGAGGAAGCCGGAGCACCCGGAGGAAACCCACGCAGACACGGGGGGGGGGGGGGGGGGGGAGAACGTGCAGAGTCCGCACAGTCAGTGACCCGAGCCGGGAATCGAACCCGGGTCCCTGGTGCTGTGAGGCAGCAGCGCTAACCACTGTGTCACCCTGTGTCTGTACAGCGCGCAAGAAACAATACTTTTTACTGTAAACCATCAGGTGAGAGTAATAAGAACATAAGAAATAGGAGCAGGAGTAGGCCACCCAGTCCCTTCGAGCCATTCAATAAGATCATGGCTGATCTGATAGTGGATCAGTTCCACTTTCCCGCTTTCTCCCCACAACCCTTAATTCCCTTGTCTACCAGAAATCTATCTACCCGTGACTTAAATCCAGCAAGGTAGCCTCCACCACTTCAATGGGCAGAGAATTCCAGAGGCTCACCACCCTCTAGGAGAAGAAGTTCCTCCTCAACTCTGTTCTGAACTGACCCCCCTCTTATTCTGAGGCTGTGCCCTCTCGTTCTTGTTTCCTTTCTAAGTGGAAAGAATCTCTCTGCCTCTACCCTGTCTAGACCCTTCTAAGTCTCTATAAGATTCCCCTCCCGCTCAGCCTTCTAAACTCCAATGAGTAGAGGCCCAATCTCTCCTCATAAGCTAACCGCTCCCCCCCCACTTCCTCATCTCCGGTATCAGCCTGGTGAACCTTCTCTGCGCCCCCTCCAAAGGCCAATACATCCTTCCGCAAAGAAGGGGGCCAAAACTGCACACAGTAATAAATCAAATCAGATCAGCGAGTTACAAAGTTCTGAAATAAAACCCGACCTCCGAATCAAAAAGTAGGGAGGTCTTGCTGCGGCTGTATAGGGCACTGGTGAGGCCGCAGCTGGAGTACTGTGTGCAGTTTTGGTCGCCGCACTTACGCAAGGATATTTTGGCCTTGGAGGGAGTGCGGAGGAGGTTTACTAGGCTGATGCCGGAGTTGAGGGGGTTGAGCTATGGGGACAGGCTGAATAAACTGGGCTTGTACTCGTTAGAGTTTAGAAGAATGAGGGGAGATCTCATTGAGACGTATAAGATGATGAATGAGATGGATAGGATAGAGGTGGAGAGACTCTTCCCGCTCAGAAAGGACAGTAGGACTAGGGGGCACAGCCTCAAGATAAAGGGGGGGGCGGTTTAGAACGGAGTTGGGGAGGAACTTCTTCACTCAAAGGGTGGTGAATCTCTGGAATTCTCTGCCCGTTGAAGTGGTGGAGGCTGCCTCGCTAAATATTTTTAAGACGCGGGTTGATGGGTTTTTGATGAGAGAGGGGATTAAGGGTTATGGGGAGAGAGTGGGAAAGTGGAACTGAGCCACGACAGATCAGCCATGATCTTATTGAACGGCGGGGCAGGCTCGAGGGGCTAGATGGCCGACTCCCGCTCCTGTTTCTTATGTTCTTATTAGGATGGGAAGGCAGGTGGTCCGAGTCTCGGTGTTTGGGGGGGGGGAAGGGGTTCTCATGATAACAGGGAGTGAGGGGTGGGGGCCTCACCTCTGCCCCAACGCAGCCAGACGCTGAAATTCCTCTTTGCGTCGTCCTCCAGCAGCTGGATGATGTAGTACTTGTTGTTGTTAAACTGCAGGTTCGTCTGTGGAAGGACGTTGACGTTGTTCAGGGTGATCTCACGCACGCACGCTCTAACGGATTAGGAAGGGAGGCACTCCTCTTTGGCTGGTCGGGCGTTAGCTCTCAGAGAGGAGATCAACCTCCCCTTCTTTGTCACGGTGGGCAATACACACGTCGCCCCAGCCAGCGATTACCCACACCCCATCAACAAATTTAAAACAAAGTGGCCCTCCTCCTCCTCAAGAGTAGCAAACAAAACATAAGAACATAAGAAATACGAGCAGGAGTAGGCCATCTGGCCCTTCGAGCCTGCCCCGCCATTCAATAAGATCATGGCTGATCTGTCGTGGCTCAGTTCCACTTTCCCGCCCTCTCCCCATAACCCTTAATCCCCTCTCTTATCAAAAACCCATCAACCCGCTTCTTAAAAATATTTAGCAAGGCAGCCTCCACCACTTCAACGGGCAGAGAATTCCAGAGATTCACCACCCTTTGAGTGAAGAAGTTCCTCCTCAACTCTGTTCTAAACCGCCCCCCCTTTATCTTGAGGCTGTGCCCCCTAGTCCTACTGTCTTTTTTGAGCGGGAAGAGTCTCTCCACCTCTATCCTATCCATCCCATTCATCATCTTATACGTCTCAATGAGATCTCCCCTCATTCTTCTAAACTCTAACGAGTACAAGCCTAGTTTATTCAGCCTCTCCTCATAGCTCAACCCCCTCAACTCCAGTATCAGCCTAGTAAACCTCCTCTGCACTCCCTCCAAGGCCAAAATATCCTTGCGCAGGTGCGGCGCCCAAAACTGCACACAGTACTCCAGCTGCGGCCTCACCAATGCCCTATACAGCTGCAGCAAGACCTCCCTACTTTTATATTCAATCCCCCTCGCTATGAAGGCCAGCATCCCATTCGCCTTCCTGACCACCTGCTGCACCTGCAAGCTGGGTTTTTGCGACTCATGCACAAGGACCCCGAGGTCCCTCTGCACCGTCGCCTGCTGCAGTTTTTCGCCACGTAAGTAATAGTCCTTCCTACCATTCTTCCTACCAAAGTGGACCACCTCACACTTGCCAAGAACTCAGGGGCTGGAGTAGGCCACTCAGCCCACTGAGCCTGCTGTCCCATTTGATACGACGGTGACTGATTTGACAGTGAGCCTCAAACTCCACTGTTTCCCACCCCCATAACCCTCTCCCCCCTCCTTGTCGATGGGGAAATCTCTCTAACTCGGGCCTTGAACATATTCAGTGTCCTGCAGCCTCCGCTGCTCCTCCGGGGGAAAGAGGATCCCACAAACCGACCCTCTTCCGAGGGAAGAAATTCCCTCCTCAGCTCCCTCATAAAATGAATCGTCGAACCCCACAGTGCGGAAAGTGGGCCCTTCGGCCCATCGAGTCTGCGCCGAACACAATCCCCCCCATGCGTTTATCCCTACATATTATACCCACTAATCCCCTCTAACCTAAGCATCCCTGGACACTAAGGGGCAATTTCTTAGCACGGCCAATCAACCTAACCCGCACATCTTTGGACAGTGGGAGGAAACTGGAGCACCCGGAGGAAACCCACGCAGACACGGGGAGAATGTGCAAACTCCACACAGACAGTGACCCGAGGCCAGGAATCGAACCCAGGACCCTGGAGCTGTGAAGCAGCAGTGCTAACCCACTGTGCTAACCGTGCCAAACGGTAGACTTCTAACCCTTCAACTGTGCTCTCATCTCTCCCGCCGGCGGACTATTCGTCCCGGTAGCTAAACCCCATCGCATCCCCTCAGGGTACAAGGATCGAAGAATCCCTAGAATGCAGGAGGAGGCCATTCTGCCCATCGAGTCTGCACCGACCACAATCCCACCCAGGCCCTACCCCCCCGCGCGTTTATCCCAGCAAATCCTCCCGAGGCCGAGGGGCCGTTCCACCTAACCCGCACGTCTTTGGACTGTGCGTGGAGACCGGAGCACCCGGAGGAAACCCAGGCAGAGACGGGGACAACACGCAAACTCCGCTTTGGGGGGGGGGGGGGGGGGGGGGAAACCATACATCACCGGCCTATTAACAAGAGAAAGTAAAAAAAAAGACACGGGTTTTCACAAGGCCTCAGAACACGCCCTGGAGCTCTGGACATTCCAACAGCGGTCAGTGTCCTGGCGAGGGTGCATAGCAAGATCCCACAACGGTAGAAGCCACAAGCGTCTTTAACCAAGGGATAAATGTTGGGGGGAGATGATGATGATGATGAGGATGATGATGAGGATGATGATGATGAGGATGATGATGAGGATGATGATGATGATGAGGATGATGATGAGGAGGATGAGGAGGAGGATGAGGAGGAGGATGAGGAGGAGGAGGAGGAGCAGGAGGAGCAAAGCAACATCTGTTCCTCGTTCAACAGGAGCTTTGGGGTGGGTGGGTTTGGGGGGGGAGCAGCGAGAGAGCAGATGGGGCTTCCAGTTTTCACGTTGCACCCAAGAGGGGCACCTCCTGACAGCGTGTCGCCCCCGCCCCCCCACCCCCCCCCCCCCCCCCTTCACCATCCCAGGCCCAGTAACGACACTGGGAACTAGCTGGCACTAGTTTTTAAAGTTTACTTATTCGTCACAAGCAAGGCTTACGTTAACGCTGCAACGAAGTTACTGTGAAATTCCCCCAGTCACCGCAGTCCGGCACACCTTTCTCGGGTCAACGCGCCCGAACCGGCACGTCTTTCGGACTGCGGGAGGAAACCGGAGCACCCGGGGGAGGCCCGCGCAGGCACGGGGAGAACGCGCAGACTCCGCACAGACGGTGACCCGAGCCGGGAATCCAGCCGGGGTCCTCGGAGCTGTGAGGCAGCGGCACTAACCAGCGCGCCGCCCAGATCGTACTGCGGGGCACCGCGCCGTGTCCGTGGTATAGTTAAGAAATCCCACGAACACTTCTACTTGCTCAGAAGAATAAGGAAATTTGGCATGTCCGCTACGACTCTCACCAGCTTTTACAGATACACCATAGAAAGCATTCTTTCTGGTTGTATCACAGCTCGGTATGGGCTCCTGCACTGCCCAAGACCGCAAAAAACTATAAAAGGGTCATGAACAAAGCCCAATCCATCACTTGAACCAGCCTCCCATCCACTGACTCTGTCTACACTTCCCGCTGCCTCGGGAAAAGCAGCCAGCATAATTAAGGACCCCACACACACCCCGGACAGATAGGGAGGGGGCCCATGCCTCCAGAGTGGGGAGTGGAATTTGCAACTGTGTCTCTGAGTGTGGGGGGGGTGGGGTGGGGTGGGGTGGGGTGGGGTGGGGCAGGGGGGAGAGCAAACTGACAAGAGTCTCCAGTCTGGATGTCAGCATTGCCACGGGGCAAGAGATCCACTGAGGTTCTGCAACCCTGCCACCATGCTGCACCTACCTGGTTTAAGAGTGCGTCGTACACGTCGTCCCCCTCACAGTAGACGTGCGCCTGCCAAGGGAGGTGAAAGAGCGGTCACAGATCTACAGATACAGCTCAGCCTTCAACACCGAACGAATCTCACGTGTGTTGACCGATGTCTTTCTTTTTTAACACCCACAGGCGATTCGGTCCACCTTGCCTTCCAACAAGGGGCGTACACGCGGTGGGTCGTGCGAGGGCTGCTCTTGGATGTTGCTTCGAGGTTGGCCTAGCGCCTCACGTCGTTAGTGTGCGCTTAAAACCGGACCATTTGACGGGCAACATGACAGCTCAGTGACTATCACTGTTTGCTGTGCAGACACACGGATTTGGGCCAGTGTCTGTCTGTGGGAGTTTGCACATTCTCCCCGTGCTTGCGTGGGTTTTCTCCGGGTGTTCCCGTTTCCCGGATGTTGCCCGGTACGGTGGGGAGGTCCTATGAGGGGAGACTGAGGGATTTAGGGTTGTTTTCGTTGGAAAGAAGGCGGCTAAGAGGGGACCTTATTGAAACATATAAGATGATTAGAGGTTTAGATAGGGTGGACAGTGATAGCCTTCTTCCTCGGATGGAGAAAGCTAGCACGAGGGGGCATGGCTTTAAATTAAGGGGGGGTAGCTACAGGACGGATGTCAGGGGTAGGTTCTTTACCCAGCGGGTGGTGAGGGATTGGAATGCCCTGCCTGCTGCAGTTGTAAATGCGCCTAGTTTGGGGGCGTTTAAGAGATCTGTGGATAGGTTTATGGACGAAAAGGGATTGGTTTAGGCTAGTGGGTCATTGTTTTTGTAACTGGTCGGCGCAACATCGTGGGCCAAAGGGCCTGTTCTGCGCTGTAATGTTCTATGTTTCTATGCTTCCTCCCATGCCCCAAAGACGTGCTCTTAGGCTGACTGGTGTTAACAAATTGTCCCTAAATTAGGCATCCCCTCAATCTGGTTATAATTCTCCAAATTTGCACACCTTTATTGTGGGGTCCAATAGGCGTAGACAAAGGTCATAGGTAGAAGAGGGCAAGCACTGAAATGGCGGCGCAGGCTTGTAGGGCCAAAGGGCCTGTTTCCTGTGCTGCGTTGTTCTTTGTACCCCCAAACTCCGTGGCCTGGGCCTCGACTCCTCCCTCTGCAACTGGGCCCTGAACTTCCTAACTCAGTAAGGACCGCAATCAGTAAGGATAGGCAACAACGCCTCCTCCACAATCATCCGCCCTCAGCTCGCTACTACACGCCTTATACACCCGCGCGGCCAAATTCACCGTAAATTCAAACCCACCGTAGTGGGTCGGATCTCAAACAACGACGAGACAGAGTACAGGAATGAGTTGGAGAATCTGGTGAACTGGTGCGGCAACAATAATCTCTCCTTCAATGTCAACAAAATGAAGCAGATTGCCATCGGCTTGGGAAGCGTTGAGGAGAACACGCTCTTGTCTACATCAACGGGGACGATGTGGAAATGGTCAAGAGCTTCAGGTCTTTAGGTGCCCAGATCACCAACAACCTGTCTTGGTCCCTCCATACGGACGGTATAGTTAAGAAATCCCACGAACGCTTCTACTTTCTCAGGAGGCTAAGGAAATTTGGCATGTCAGCTACGACTCTCACCAACTTTTACAGACACACCATAGAAAGCATTCTTTCTGGTTGTATCACAGCTTGGTATGGGCTCCTGCTCTGTCCAAGACCGCAAAAAACTATAAAGGGTCATGAACAAAGCCCAATCCATCACTTAAACCAGCCTCCCATCCACTGGCTCTGTCTACACTTCCCGCTGCCTTGTAAAAGCAGCCAACATAATTAAGGGCCCCCACACACCCCGGACATTCTCTCTTCCACCTTCTTCCATCAGGAAAGAAAAAGTTACAAAAGTCTGAGGTCGCGTACCGACCGACTCAAGAACAGCTTCTTCCCTGCTGTCATCAGACTTCTGAATGGACCTACCTCGCATTAAGCTGATCTTTCTCTACACCCTAGCTATGACCGTAACGCTACGTTCTGCACTCTCTCCTTTCCTTCTCTAGGTAAAGTTTTAAAGGTTATTTATTAACGTCACAAGTACATGAACACTGCAATGAAGTTACTGTGAAAATCCCCTAGTTGCCACACCCCAGCACCCGTTTGGGTAACACTGAGGGAGAATTTAGCATGGCCAATGACACCTAACCAGCACGTCTTTCGGACTGTGGGAGGAAACTGGAGCACCCGAAGGAGACACGGGGGAAACGTGCAGACTCCACACAGACAGTATCCCGACCCGGGAATCAAGTCCAGGTCCCTGAAGTTGTGAGGCGGCAGTGCCAACCACTGTGCATGTTTGTCTGTATCGCGCGCAAGAAACAATACTTTTCACCGTACAGTAATACACGTGACAATAATAAATCAAACCAGATCCTTCTCTCCTGTGTACTCTATGAACAGTATGCTTTGTCCGTATCACATGCAAGGAACAATACTTTTCACTGCATCACTGTATGAGGGGGTTTAGCTTGTGAGGAGAGATTGAGTAGATTGGGCCTGTACTCATTGGAGTTTAGAAGGCTGAGGTGGGGGGGGGCCGGGGGGGATCTTGTAGAGACACATAAGATAATGAAGGGGCTAGACAGGGTAGAAGCAGAGAGCACAGGTTTAAGGTGCTGGGGAGCAGGACCAGAGGAGATGTCAGGGGTAAGTTTTTCACTCAGAGGGTGGTGAGTGAGTGGGATCGGCTGCCGTCGGTGGCGGTGGAGGCGAACTCGCTGGGGTCTTTTAAGAGAATTCTGGATGAGTAGATGGGATTTAATGGGATTGGGGGTTATAGATAGGCCTGGTAGGTAGGGATCTGATCGGCGCAACTTGTGGGCCGAAGGGCCTGTTTGTGCTGCAGTGTTCTATGTTCCAGATTATTTCCACTTAGAAAGGAAACCAGAACTAGAGGGCACAGCCTCAAAATAAGGGGGAGTCAATTTAGAACAGAGTTGAGGAGGAACTTCTTCTCTCAGAGGGGAGTGAATGTTTGGAATTCTCTGCCCATTGAAGCAGTGGAGGCTACCTCGTTAAATGTGTTTAAGTTACGGGTAGATAGGTTTCTGATAGACAGGGGAATTAAGGGTTTATGGGGAGAAAGTGGGAAAGTGGAACTGATCCACTTCAGATCAGCCATGATCTTATTGAATGGCGGGGCAGGCTCGAGGGGCGAGATGGCCTACTCCTGCTCCTATTTCTTATGTTCTTAGTCCCAGTACATCTGACGATAAATCAAATCAAACCAAGCCAAATCAAATGACGCTCTGAGCTGGAGCAGCGGGAGTGGGCATCGGTGAGCCCAGGAGGGAGTTCTGCAAAGGTTATTCCCAACGCCCTCCCGTTGTTTTAACCCCACCGGCAGCGGCGCAGTACCTTGCCCAGCTTCGCCTGACACTCCGAATCCACGGCCGCCTTCCCTTTGACGATCACCGTCTTCACCGTTTCTGAGGGGGGGGGGGGGGCGAGATGGAAGGGGGGGGGGAAAAGAGGTGAGCGAGGGAAACACTGACTGTCAAAGTCCGCCCAGACGATGGGCCCGTCGCAAAAAGCGCCCGCCGCCGTTTCAAACAGGCCGTCCGCTCTCCGCGACGCAATCCAATCGGTCCCGCGTTGTTTCCTCCCTCCCCTCCTCCTGCAAAATCATCACTTCTCCTCTTCCTCCAGGCCCCCCTGTTGCCCAAACTTTTGTGTGAATCGCGGGCAGGCGCTGAGCGCTTGTCTCCGGCCCCCTGAATTCAAAGAACAACACAGCTCGGGGAAACAGGCCCTTCGGCCCAACGAGCCCGCGCCGCCATTTCGACATTGTGAGTCCCCTCTTCCGCCCGTGACCCTTGTCTACGCTTACGGCACTCCACGTTGGAAACCAGATTGAGGGGAGGCTAATTTAGGGACAATTTGTCACACCTTATTACCGGAAGGACGTGGAGTCTCTGGAAAGGGTGCAGAGGAGGTTTACCAGGATGTTGCCTGGCATGGGGGGACTGGGTTACGAGGAGAGATTGAAGAGACTGGGGCTATTCTCCTTGGAAAGAAGGAGATTGAGAGGGGACATGATAGAGGTATATAAGATACTGAAGGGAATAGATAGAGTTAATAGTGAGAGACTGCTCCCTAGACTGGGTACGAACACGAGAGGTCATCACTTAAGGGTGAGGGGGGGGAGGTATAATTTGGAGGTAAGAGGAAGGTTCTTTACGCAGAGAGTTGTGGGGGTCTGGAATGCGCTACCGAGTAGGGTGGTGGAGGCAGGAACGTTGGACTCGTTTAAGATGCAGTTAGATAGGCACATGAGTGAAACGAGAATGGAGGGATATGGTAGGGGCTATTAAATAGGGTTAAACCTCGGGAGACACCGGAAGGGCAGGCTGTATGATTAATATTTTTTGTCTTTATTCCACAGGTGGAGGTCCACCTCGTGTCAAGCGAGGGGCATGCACACGGCGGGTCGTGCGTGGGCTGCTCTTGGAAGTCCAGGAGTGGCCTAGTACTTCATGTCGGTGTGTGTGCTTGATCCTGGACCGGTAGACGGGCGCCGCAACAGCTCAGTGACTAGCACTGCTAGCTGTGCAGACACATGGATTTGGGCCTGTGTCTGTGGGAGTTTGCGCATTCTCCCCGTGGTTGCGTGGGTTTCCTCCGGGCGCTCCGGTTTCCTCCCACACCCCCAAAGATGTGCTCTTAGGCTAATCGGTTTCCACCAAATTGACACTATTTCTCCCCTGAATCTGACTGAGTAGGGTCCCATTCGTAGACACGCAGGGTAGAATAGGTGTAGGGCGATGGGGCGGCGCGGGCTCGTTGGGCCGAAGGGCCTGTTTCCCGTGCTGGGTTGTTCTTTGTTCTTTGAAACCGGAGCACCCGGAGAAAACCCACGCGAGCACGGGGAGAACGTGCAAACCCCCACGGACACTGTGCAGGCCGAAACGGCGCCGGTTGGGGTTGGGAGGAGGCGCTCAGAGGAAACGAATACGCACACAGGGTTGGCTCCAGCTCGGCCTTCCGCCGCCCGGCTTTCTGGAGCCGGCACAAGCGGTCAGCGCTGCTGCCTCCCGGCAGCCAGGGACCCAGGTTCGATTCCTGCCTCGGGTCGCTCGTCGGGAGTTTGCACGCTCTCCCCGTGACACTCACCCTGGCCGTCACCTCCCGCCTGCTGACTGCCGCCGGCCTCGCCCTCCGGCGGCTTCTGGGCACTTCTCCGCGGCTTCTTGGGCGCGGCAGACCCGCCGGGCGTGGAGGACGTCCCGGCCGCCGCGGCGGGGGTCCGGGAGCCCCCGTTTGGTATCGCCGCGGCGACGGCATCTGCCGGAGAGGGGTGGGGGAGGGGGGGAGGGGAGAGAAAGAGAGGCAGAGTGAGAAACATACGCCAAGGCAGAGTGAGGCAAACACTCCTCCATCCGCGCTCCTGT